>NW_017100227.1:64448-77471 GCF_001263275.1 Habropoda laboriosa | reverse complement strand
TATTGTTTTCTTTTTTTTCGAACGAGACGCGAGGCATATAGGTTCTTCTTGTAGATACCGAATAGACTCTAGATAGCAAATAGCTTTAATTATTTAAGCGGTAAACGGTAACTTTCTAGCGGAGCACCCGGTTACACGGGTGAGGAATTTGTAATATAGGAAGTTCGTGCGGACAAAACGAGCGGGAGGTCAGACACAAGGACCACCGGAAGGAGGGAAATCATATCGTAAACCTTAATAATGAATATTTTACAGAAGCGACGACGACAAAAGAGAGAGAGAGAGAGAGAGAGAGAGAGAGAAAACAGAAAAAGAGGGAGAGAATAAAACGAGAGTAGTGAGAAAAGGGAAAAGCGTAGAGGATAAAACTGTAGATAGAGACGTTCGGAAACAAAGAGAGAGAAAAAGGAAACAAATAAACGAGAGAAGAAGTGTGTAAGAGAAAGAAAGAGAGAGAGAGAGAGAGAGAAAAAGGAAAGAAAAGTTTATTGATGCTCTTGTGTACGCGCGTTACGCGTCGTGTGAAATGATCAAAAAAACGAAAACAAAAGAAATTTGGTAAAAATAATAATAATAGAGAGGAGAGGAGCGAGGTGTAACGTGCCGAGAAAAAGAGGACATATTGTCATTCAGTAGTGAAAATAATTGTATTAAAAAAAAAAAAAAGAATATGAAACGAGAAGGTTTACCTAACGTAATAGTTTACTTGATTTGTATTTCATTTGAAATTGTATTATAGCTTAAAGATTATCCTGTACATTGCATACACACACACACACATACACACTCACACACGAGCACTATTGTTTTAAATTGTACGTTTATGATTATTATACGAAGATAAAAAAGAAAAATAAATAAGGTATACAAAGTAATTGAAGACACATGAGAAATTTTATTCTGAATCTCGATCTACGTGGAATCTTCGGCGACACCTTTTGTAGAAAATCGCATCTTCAGAGGCATCGAGCGTACGTGAACGGTTCTTTCATAAAACTGTCATGATTTCGATCTTTTCAATTCTTCAATGTATGCTGTATACCATACGATGATAAATCGTTCAGATTTTCCACGGAAAGTGAAATTGTTTTACCTTTTGTATAAACAGAATGTTTTCTGACTAGACGATGAACAATCAGAGAAACGACGGGATACATACAAGCTTATGTAAAAACACTTGATGTCTCGAACGCTGCGACTTACCGGTGTACAGATTAATTAATTCTCGTTTGGTAGGGAATCTTGATAAACAGTCTACACCGATCTAAATCCCGCGATAGCGTTAGACACGCAATAATACGATTTAAAACACGATACGAATGAAAAATTCTCTTTATTGTATATACGTACATGATTATATTATTCATATCAGTGTCTCCTTTCAAGAATTTCTAAATTAAAAGGACTGTATTGAAAACTGGTAGAGCAATTATTCCATTGATCCCTCCTTAGCTTGAATGCAATTATTAGAATTGTTAATGTTTCGAATGAGACGAGCAAACGGATTTCGTTAAAAAATTTCTGCAGCTTTTTGTTCGTTCTGTGATTGTCGATCGAAGCACGCAAATTTTTCCGGGTGTAATTTTTAATCGAAGAGGGAGCACAAGTTGCAATAATGTTTATTGAAGTGGAAACGTTATATTTGCGATAGTCTGGAAAACAATATTTTAAAAACAGATATAAAAAAATATTGACTGTTAATTCTACCATATGTCGGTAATGCAGAATAAAAACTGCTGTTGGTAATATCCGTGGCATAGCCACAGACGATATAGAGTAGACCACTCATCCAATGTATTTTTTTGTCACACGACCCGGGGGTTCCGGAACCCCGTTACCATCAACCTACTCTATTGCTTGGTACTGGTATTATATCACTGCGCTATTAGTGGTAGGAATTGTATTTCAAGAACACTTGGCATTTGTTATTTTAAATAATGAAGGAGACAAAATTTCGAATCTTAGGATGAATTAGAATGGATTCAGTCCGACACATTTGCGTTTTGGGATCCAAGGGTGTATTGATAACACATTATCAATATACACACGACCAATATCGATCGTTTTGCGCGATGCAGCTCTTAAAATAACCGTTCTTGAGGGTAGAGTACGCTTCAAAACGAGTAATTGTTGACAATGCCGGTATATCAGATCGTGTGACAAAAGTTTCATAAGATGATTGGTCTACCCTATATCTCGTCTGCACCGAGACCTTTACCATTTTCGTGTCGTTCCATTGATTTAGCATTGATTTATCAGTAGATGATTCATCACATGCGCGTGTTCTACAGCTGTCACAAGATTGTAAACTGCGAAGGATAACTCTGGAGGTATTAGCACTAGAGAAAAGAGTATGACAAGGAGGGGAATAGTGGTAGATAAGGGTAGCACTAAAGAAACGAGTTAAACAAGGAAAGGAATAGGGATAGACAAGGACAAAAAATTTAAAAAGTAAAATTAACGCCATCTCATGTTTGGCTCCGCGAACTAACGACTCGTTACTCGGAACACAGAATGTGAACAGAGGTATTAGACAAGGAACGCACTACTGTGCGAGAAGGACAGAGAGAAAACGTTTCTTATTGGTCCACGGGCCGCCATGGTTCACCTCACAGGCCCCAAGTCAAGTCGATCGGTGAAAAATCATTAATAATTCATTATTTACGATGATTTTGTGAACTTTTAGTGTTGAAGAATGGAGTATGAACCTTTAGCAACTTTCTCGTATAGGTTTGAAGGCCCTAGGTCTTTTCAATAGTTAGTTATTAATAATTGTTGTGCAAATTGTCGGCAACGATACGACAGTCATTTACGGTTTTTCAATAATATCATTGTTTAGTATCAATTTCCTGTACAATCTTTATATGCATCTGGAAGGGAACATCAGTGGCTATATTCTTTTATAATTTTCAGTAACATATACGTTGCAGTTCGATAGTTATTAAACATTATTCGGGAGAATGCTACACTGGTCGAATTCAGGCGTAACACTCTTCCATCAATTTAACGGAACTTAATGAAATTACGCGATTATTTGTATACTTTTAAGATTGTAGAATGTAGTACGGACTTTCCTTTACATTCTGCGATAATTTTGGTAAGCGTATGTCATGTGGTTTGTTAAATATTAACAATTGTTTATAACAGTTGAGCTCACCCGGATACGCTGAGCGGTGCACTCTGCCATATAATGTTTAATAACTCGTAACCTACAGTCACAATGTTAATAAAAATGACACGAGAAACTAGCTAAAGGAATAGGCTTTCCAACGAATATATTAAAGTGCATAAATTATACGAGTAACGGTACGAAAGTAATGAAAAACCGTCAGGGACTGCCGCGACATGTCATATCGTTCCTGACACTACGCATAAAAATTGTTAATAACTAATTATTGAAAGGATCTAGAGACTTGAAACCTATTTGAGAAAGTTGCTAGAGGTTTATACTTTATTCTTCAACACTAAAAGTTCACAAAATTATCGTAAATAATGAATTATTAATGATTTTTCAGCGACCGACTTGACTTGGGGCCTGTGACGTGACCATGGCGACCCGCGGACCAATAGGAAACGTTTTCTCTCTGTCCTTCTCGCACAGTAGTGCGTTCCTTGTCTAATACCTCTGTTCACATTCTGTGTTCCGAGGTCTTAGTTCGCTTAGTTCGCGGAGCCAAACACGAAATGGCGCTAATTTTACTTTTTAAATTTTTTGTCCTTGTCTATCCCTATTCCTTTACTTGTTTAACTCGTTTCTTTAGTGCTACCATTATCTAGTGCTATCCTTGTTAAATGCTATTCAGTTCCTTGTCTCTCTACGCTATTGTTATCCTCGTCGTCCCTAGTATGTTTAACTGATACTTATAATCAAATTTAATTGTTCTAACATCACTAATAACGTAGAGAGTATAATAATATTTCTGGTTCATTTTCATGTACTTTAATTACAGAATAATTAGTATTCCCTGTCAAAAAACGATTTACACGATTGTTTATAACGATTGAAAGTATTAATGAATTCGTTGCATGCTTTAACTTAATAAAGCAGCTGAATATACAGCTATTTCATTGAATTAACCATTGTATTCAGTAGATTAGTCAGAAATTGTTTATAACTTCTATTAACAATTAAAAAAATTAATATTCTTTTTGTGTGAATTGCAGATGGACCTCCGAGGATACCACAGAAGACAAGGAAAGGACGCAAACATAAGGAAACACGAAGAAATGCCATTATTTATGAAAAAAACAATTATTTATTATTAAATTATTGTACAAAATGTATATTACAAAAGGTTACAATATACCAGTGTTGTTTTACAGCATTTTACTGTCTATTTACTTCTCCCTTACACACCAAATTCATTTCCATTGCAAAATACCCATTGTGTATGAAAAAACCAATTACTTATTGTAAAATTATTGTTAAAATGTATTTTACAAAAGGTTACAATATACCAGTGTTGTTTTACAGCATTTTACAGTCTATTTACTTCACCTTTACACACCAAATCCCTTTCCTTTTACAATAAAACCCATTGTTTAAACAATTTTGCATTGCAAAATTGAATAAATTAATGCCAGAAACCCCCAGGAATGCGTTTTCATCGAAAAAATCGGAAAAATCCCGAAATTCTAGCGAAAACTACGGAAACTAGGCGAATATTTCGAAAATCGCGCCAGTACACTCGTTCGGTGCTACAGTCCTCGAGAATTCCTGGAATTTTCGTCATTTCTCGGAAATGACGAAATTTCCAAGAATCGAGTCGATTCCAAGAATTGACCAATGGACCTTCGAAACTTTCGGTTCTCGAGAATTCCTGGAATTTTCGTCATTTCTCGGAAATGACGAAATTTCCAAGAATCGAGTCGATTCCAAGAATTGACCAATGGACCTTCGAAACTTTCGGTTCTCGAGAATTCCTGGAATTTTCGTCATTTCTCGGAAATGACGAAATTTCCAAGAATCGAGTCGATTCCAGGAAGCGACCTCCTTTCACATCATGTTCGCCTATTAGAAAGTCGATTTTCGGCCAAAAGTCTTCGAAAATCGGAAATTCACATTTTGTAATAGGCGAATATGATGTGACAGGAGGTCGCTTCTTGGAATCGACTCGATTCTCGGAAATTTCGTCATTTCCGAGAAATGACGTAAATTCCAGGAATTCTCGAGAACTGAAAGTTTCGAAGACCCTTTGGCTGAAAATCGACTTTCTAATAGGCGAATATGATGTGACAGGAGGTCGCTTCTTGGAATCGACTCGATTCTCGGAAATTTCGTCATTTCCGAGAAATGACGTAAATTCCAGGAATTCTCGAGAACCGAAAGTTTCAAAGGCCCATTGGTCAATTCTTGGAATCAACTCGATTCTCGGAATTTTGGTCATTTCCGAGAAATGACGAAAATTCCAGGAATTCTCGAGAACCGAAAGTTTCGAAGGCCCATTGGTCAATTCTTGGAATCGACTCGATTCTCGGAAATTTCGTCATTTCCGAGAAATGACGTAAATTCCAGGAATTCTCGAGGACTGTAGCACCGAACGAGTGTACTGGCGCGATTTTCGAAATATTCGCCTAATTTCCGTAGTTTTCGCTAGAATTTCGGGATTTTTTCGATTGTTTCAATGAAAACGCATTCCTGGGGGTTTCTGGCATTAATTTATTCAATTTTGCAATGCAAAATTGTTTAAACAATGGGTTTTTTTGCAAAAGGAAAGGGATTTGGTGTGTAAAGGAGCAGTAAATAGACTGTAAAATGCTGTAAAACAGTACTGGTATATTGTAAGCTTCTGTTAAATACATTTTAACAATAATTTTACAATAAATAATTGATTTTTCGATAAATAATTGTATTTCTCCGTTTCTCTCGATGTTGAAGCCGTTTTCTGGACTCCTGCGGTCGCCTGTGGGTTCCATCTGCAATTCACACAAAAAGATCATTAATTTTTCCAATTGTTAATAAAAGTTATAAACAATTTCCGACTAATCTACCGAATACAATGGTTAATTCAAAGAAATAGCACTATATTCAGCTGTTTCGTCAAGTTAACGCATGCAACGAATTTATTTAATACTTCCAATAATTATAAACTACCATCTAAATTGTTATTTACCAAGCACTGCTAATTATTCGATAATTAAAGTACTTGAAAATAAAGTAGAAACTTCATTTTCCAATCTGCAAACTATAAGTAATGTTAAAGGAATGAAAAATTTCCTAACGATTTTCGGACTTAGTTTATTTCACTTTGCATTGAAATATTGTTTAAACAATGGGTTTTTTTGCAAAAGGAAAGGGACGTGGTGCGCAATGGAGAAATAAATAGACTGTAAAATGCTGTAAATAATAATGATATATTGTAACCATTAGTAAAATACATTTTGTACAATAAGTAGGATACCGAAATTTTTCGCAATTAACAGGTAAGTAAGTGAATCACTTCTTAGACATGCCAACATTCTCTAATTGTAAGTCCGGATAAATCCCAAAATTTGCACAACTAAATATATTGAATTGCTTTTAACAGCAGTAGAATACGCGTATGTGATGAATCATCTACTAATAAATAATTACGTTACTTTTTTATGTGTAATTTCATATTTACATTTAGTTCTAATTCCAACCGCTACTAATGTTATAATCTCATTATATGCTGAATCGGTAACGTTGGAAGCGATACGAAAATGATAATAATAATGATCTTGTCAGTCCCAGTGCCGTGACACAGAGTCCCATAAGACGTATACATATCTATCCTGTACGTCGTTCGTGTTAGTAGATGATTTTTGTTGGATTCCGTGATATTTTTCTAGCGTTTATTAAATTGGGTGTATCTTTTCCATTGTTTTTAAATTTTATAATGTTGCTAACTTGAGTTTTCACTATTGGTTATAAAGCTATTGTTTTTTACATTTCTAACGCTCACCCAGCTATTTCATATGAGTTTAAGTGTGAACAGATCTATTCTGATAGTTTCAACATATTCTTATAATTTGTACTTGCTGATGAATTTATCTCGGAAATCTTGCTTACTTGAATGGAAATTCAAACATTTTTTAATAATCATTTCATCAAATAGCAGAACTCAATTTCGGTCTGCAATTGTGCAGTGTTTATTTTTCTGGCCAACGTTTGGCCAAACATCTATATAATGTATCAATTTTTAAAATTAGTGCAATACGCGATAAACATATGAAATTCCGAAGATGGAGAAGCCGGGCCAGGGAAAAAGAAAGGTAGTATTCGTGAAACTACGAAAAAGTTCACTTTTTACTATTTATTTTTAACAAATTAGTTATTGTTACGGAATACGAATCATTTCTGACGCTTTCTTAACACATTTATTCCTACACATATATTCCAGTACAACTAATAAGAACATAACTTAAAATAACAAAAATACATATTGCTTCGTTCCCACTCACACCATACAATCTCACTCAAAGCATCCATCCTTATTCTACACCTATTTTATCAAACCAACGAATGATAGAAACTGGAGAGGGAAGATGAAAACCGAAGGAATCGCGTAATTTACTATATAATGACGGTGAAGTATTGTGCATTGTCATACATATTTGTTTTTCAGTAGGTGAAAAAACTGATTTTTTAGTTTTAAATATTAACATTAATATAAAAGCTAACACGAAACCGTTAACTTTCTTTGCCATTGCTTTTTTCAAGCATGCATCGTCAATAGAACCGGAAGAAATTTTTTCTTGTAATCGACTAATTACTTTACACTTCGCGCGTAATTTTAAACGAAGGATATCAGATTTAGCTTTCTCTTTCTTTAATTTTCCCTCTAGTTCTATCAGCCGTTGTTCCAGTTCATTGTGTTCTTTAAATGACGAACTGGCTTCGCTGGTTTCATGCAAATTTTCATAAAAAACATCATAAATATTAGGAACAGCATCTTTCTTTAGCCGGTTAGATGGATAAAAAGAATTTCTAGAAAAATGTCGACTGCAAAGGTATTTACGCTGTAATTTTTCATTCGACATTTCTACCCAATCATCTAAACCAGCATTAATTAACCATGTTATGCATCTATCCGGATCATTCACGGGAAACGAGTGGAAAGAAGTTCCATTCGTTACTCCGCGGTTTACTAAACCGCAATTTCTAAATTCACACTTCTTGTAATGTGTATTTTTCGCTTGATGCTGCATCTTAATAGCAATATAAAATAAAAAATTTACTTAATATATTGTTACCGTATATGTGTAGAATCCACTTCTTTTCAATTCACTTGAATTTACTTTATCTTACACGAATTAAAAAATACAAACTCTAGACTAACTCGACCGATCGAATCAACGATTTCGATGAAGAACTGTTCTGTTTTTTTTTGTTTTCCTTTGGTTTTAGATGACCTTATACCTGCAAATAACAATTTATTATTTTAGACTGAATTTTTGTATATTAATTTAGTTTTTCTTGCAACATATGTGGTGTGTTTAATGCTGTTTTATGTGATTTTTTGTTTTAGTGGTATTTCTTTTGGAATGTAACTTGTGATGCTGTTAATTAGTAGGTTTTTGGTGGATTAATAAATTTGTTACCATGTCTTTTAGTGAGTTTTGTATGTATTCAGTGATTGTTTCTATTTTTGTCTCTTTGTGAAATTTTAGGATTAGATATCATCTGAGTTTATTTAATATTATTCTTAGGAATTTATATTGTATGGTATGTAGTATATTGTGACAACATGTTAGAAACAGTGTGATTTTGAATTTAATTAAAGTGGGACTCTTTCTTGATCATGACTACTCTTGCAATTCGCATAAGTAGCTATCAGAAGTTTTCTTGCATGTCTGGTGTCATGTCTATAAGCACACTTTATGCATTTATAACTTTTGTTGCAATTTTGTGATGTTTATCCATAAACCTGAAGCATTATATAAATGGCTCTTTGGATTCATATTTTTTCCAGTAAATTCTGACATCTGACAACATAATCTTTAATTATTCTTTCTGTGTTTAGTGAGTAGATATGATATTGTGTTTTCTTTTACACACGTATCTCTTATTCCTCTTGGAACTGTATTTTTAATTTATTCTGAAAGCATTTGGTGTTGAATTATGAGCCATCTGTCCTTTTGATTGTGTTAATAAATTTGGCTTTTGATTATATCCAAGTGTATGTACATTGTGTAAGGATTGTGGTTAGATATGGTAATCTAACTGTTAGATGTTGATTTGTGTTCATGGTGGTTTGTAACTGTAGCTGCTGTTATTCTTTGATTTGAATTAGTTCATCTGTCTGTGTCAAAACAGTTTGAAAAAATTGCGTACCTATTAGTTGTTGAGGTTGTGGCGACACATTCAATTTTATGCTTCTTTGTGGTTTTTCTATTATTGCTTCTATGGAGCTTGATAGTAATAAAGATCTCTTCTTTATCGTATATACTTTCTGTTCCTATGTCTGATTGAGACCAAGACTACCTGTGGCACCAGTTTCCTTTGTGCCCCGTTAGTTTTTCTTTTCTAACTCTGCTCCTCCTGGTTAGATAGGTTTGCCAGGCGATGCACGTATTTGTTTATTGAAAACGATTTCTCGTCAAACAAGGAGCACACTATATAATGTTCGAATGGTACAGCGGTCACTGAACGAAGGAACTATAAATAATGAATTTGGAACTGATGCGCAGTATTTTATTTCTCTCAGAGACGTGAGTTTAAATAGTTCGAAACAAAAACAAAGGAAATAAAAGTACTTAGAATCACATCTATCAATGAGGTATAGAGTGTCTTATGTCACAGACGTTGGTACAGGATAGACCTAACATCTAATATATTTTTGTGTTCACGTCACGAGGGCTGAGAGTGCCCTTACCATTTTCGTGTCACTTCCAACGTTACCGATTCAGCATAGAATACGATCGCAACATTAATAGTGGTTGGAATTAAAACTAAATGTAAATATAAAATTACAAGTAAGAAAGTAACGTAATTGTTTATTACGTTTATTATCTACTACTGTCAAAAGATCGTGAACAGTTTTAACCACGTAATCTAATACATGTATATATCTTTATCACAGACGAGATATAGAGTAGACCACTCATTCAATGTATTTTTTGTCACACGATCTAAAATACCGACGTCGTCCAAAACCACTGGTTTTGAAGCGCACTCTACGCTTAATAACGGTCATTTTATGAACTGCATCAAGCAAAACGATCGATATTGGTCAGGGAGTAAATCCGAAAAGTTAGCGTCCAAGCAAGATTATATGAAATGCAAATATGTGTAACTGAATTCGTTCTAATTCATCCTATGATTCGAAATTTTGTCTCCTTCGTTATTTAAAATAACAAATACCTATCACTTAATTTCAATTCCTATCACTAATAGTGCAGTGATGTAATAGCAGTCCCAATCGATATAGTAGGATAATGGTAATGGGGGTCCCAAATTCCGGAGTCGTGTGACAAAAAAATACATTAGATGAGTGGTCAGTTCTATATCTCGTGTGTATTATCGCCTTATAGAATTTTGTGTCTCACAAACTAAAATACCGATCGTGCAAAAAAGGAAAGGTTCTGTTGTGCCCTCTATGATTTAGAGCGACGAGTTTAAGAATTACAATCAATGCAATCACCGAAATTGGTAAAGTCAACAGATGTAATATCTGTATATAAAGATACGCAAATACAGTTCAGCAAAGCAAAGAGAGGTTTCTGATGTCATCGTCTGACCAAGTGAACGGAAAATTGGCGATCACGCCATCTCCACTACTCATCGGTCCTACATTACCGCCGCTTGAGAAGAATTGCGGTGTAGGTAAATGGTTTAAACAAATGTTTTTCAATCAGCTATCGATAATATCGAGTGCTGATAAAAGAATAATAGGAAAGTGAAAAGATTATTTGCCCGCCTTGTCTTTCTACCTGGATCTACCTGGATACCCACAATACATTTCCTGAGGTTTCCTTTACAATAACAATTTACTATATTTAAGTCTTTTGGAATTAACGTCCTGTGTAGGTAGGTAAGTCTCTCGACATACGTATATAATAATAGTATGTTAAATAATACCATTATTCAATGGTAAATGTTTCTGTTGGCACTTTTATTACATAGCAATCATGAATAATATACTGTTTGCCTAAAAAAATGTTCATGCATTATACAAAGTTTTTAAATTTAGAAACAATTTATATGAAATTATTGTTGTTATCTGTAATAGCTAGAGATTAAAGATTGCAGACATTTTATGCTTTTACATTTTGCGCTTAAATTATAAAATTTTTTCCCTTGTAACCGGTATTTGATGGAAAATTTCACACATATGAATATATTAGAAATTAAAATTTTCAAAAAAAAAAAACTAGAAGAATACGAAATAAGTAGAATTTTTAACTAGTAAAGAGAGCATCGCAGTACAGAGATCACCAATTTTATTTGAACCTATTTTTATGGATGTAAGAAAAAAGCATATGATGACGTATCTAATTGCTTATGTCGCTATTTCTGTTAAGTACAAACGTGTAAAATAGTAGTTTTGATAAAGTAAAAGTATCATTGATTAGTTTACAAAAAAAGTAAGGTCACATACTTCTATTTATAAGGATTATCTACCTACTTAAAAATATCGCATAGTTCTATGTACAATAATGCAATAACAAGTACGAAATCAGAGAGCAATAAAACTTATAAAAGTATAGAAGCAGCAAATTATAAACCTAGTCACATTAAATAACTATACTAATAACACTATTAAGAATATGTAGTGCTTACAGCAATGACAGTAATTTAAAACATTTTTGGTTAAAATACCATGTATTGGCACAAGCTATTAAATACGTATCTATTTATCTTTGACTTAAATTCATAAAAAATTGATACTAGTGATCATACTACTACGAATTCTCTCTTTGTGTGCCATGTGTCGATAAACAATTGTACTCGCCACCGCAGTGTCTGAAAATATTTTCCTTCCTGTTCCCTTTATTTCTACATGGGTTCAGACAAACTTGTGCTTATACCACAAAACAAGGATTTCAATGAAAGCTCATTGATGTATACGTATATATCACAAATAAGGACAACACTTTATTATTATTATTCTACTTATTGTGTCAGCTTCATTTTTTGAAGGGCAGGTAGAAAAAGCGAGAAAAATTACTAAAGCAAATGTGACGGAATTTACGAAAAGCAACTACGGCATTACTTTTATTACGTCATCCTACGTATAAACACCAAACTCATGTTCGGTACGCGTATTTTCGTTTTCACTGCTCAATTACAATAATATACTTTTGTGTGTGTATGTGTATGTGTATATATATATGTCGTATATATTTATGAGATACATATATGTATATTTAGATATAGATATACCATAAATATATATGAGTGTATATGTCTGTGTACATGTGTTAACTTTTCTCTCTCTATTATAATTGTAAAATACTGACATGCATGTACTGCGGAGTCGTGACTTAAATCGTACGCATTGCTCGCTTCTATGTAACCTGCAATTGTCGCACATGCCTCGCGAGCGAGATCGAGGTGTACGAGGTCGGTTGCTTAACAAGAAATGAAACGTTTGTTTTCTATTTTTACGCGAGCCCAGACGACGTGTACGCGTGCGATCTCGCCACGCTCCGATTTCAAAGAATTGTTTTGTACAAGAGTGCTATATAAATTCTGTCGGGAGAAAAAAAGATAGACGAAGTAGACGACGGACGACGGACGACGAACGTTTTGTTCGATTAAAAGAATACAATTGGTCTGTTTTCCGGAAGAATTTCCATAATTTCACCGGTCCATCGACTCGAATTAGGTAGAGTAGTTCTCAAAAGAACAGAACTTCCAGTATCGTGATTACTACAAGGTTTTATTATCAATGGATCGAAAAAATGGCAAATAACGATGCACGAACGACGACGAAACACACAGGTAGTACAGCAGAACGATGTTACACGGCTCAATAAGAACTTTGTTTTTATTGTTCATCAAAATAATTTAGTACCACATAGAGTCAAATTTTTTGGCTCTCTCGGGGAGATGGA
>NW_017100227.1:49914-64408 GCF_001263275.1 Habropoda laboriosa | reverse complement strand
GGGTAAAGGAAACGCTTACCTAGACGAAGGAGGAAAAATGGTAGGAAAGATGTAATAACGGGCCAATATAGAGTGGTATCGTTTGAAAAATCGGCCTTAATCGATTAAGCATTGTTACATGAGGTCTCGACGAATGTCTGAGTAAGTGTGTATGTTCAATCGATCGTTCACGCGTGGCCTGATTTTATTATCCTTTTCTTTGTTTTTTGTTTTTGTCTACGTTAGGTCTGCGCTACCGCTAATAGTAGTTTAGGGCTAAATATACAACTAGTACTTCTCGTATCTCGGGACCCATGCAACGAATTATGCGGCTGAAATACTTCCGTGCGAATACACGCTTGCACTCTTGGCGGCCGCTCTGTTCCTAGTATTATCGTTAATAATGCACGTTGATTGGACGCCATGCATTGCCGAAAACCCATCACTTTTAGGCGTTAAGACCTAATCGAAAACAGTATCCTTCCGTGTTACGTTTGCCCTCGGCATATCCCATTGGACATTCGTGTTTTGTTCGACTTCTTATGGGACAAGTCAAAGTAGTCCTGTCTGGTCAACAGTACGCACGCACACGACATACATATACAGCACGTAATAAATCGAACGTTCCAAACGGACACTCCTCCATTTTCCCAGTTTCGCGCTGTCTTCGTATAGAGAGCGCTCTATATTAATCTGCCCGCCCGTTTGTCATGCTCGTTCGTTCTCTTACATCGTGTATCTATGCTTTATATGAAGGAACATGCTACGTATTCGATCAGCGGTTAAATAAATCATGTTGACGCTCAATACACGCTCGTATACGCATTCGCGCGTTCGTCTGTGTGTCATATTCCGATGTCATATTGTTAAAAATGCTTATGGAAAGGTCAGCGCACTAAACGAGTACGAGCGAACACGATTTTACTCCAGAGACACGACACACAGCCGAAATTCTCGTTACCGTCGGCAGTTCAAGGAGGAGGACGCGTTCGAACGAACCAGATGTACAATATATCGCCTTACTGTGGGACGCCGTTTCAGTGTGGGAACAATCAGCCAATCGTTTCGAAGAAGAAGCAAGTTGTCAGTACAATTTTTCTAATCGACTCAAGATACTTGTTTTTCATTGTCGACGAAATTATGGCAATGTCCTCCTCGCGAAAGAAAGCTGATCCCGACCGACTCTCCTCGAATCGTGCAGTTCGTTACCGTAAAACGTATATGTAATATTAATAATTACTAATTATACTTTATTATAAATTAATTAAAGAGCTCTTAATCGTACGTGTTTATGTGTGTATAATAATATTAATATTAATAATAGTAGTATGTACGATAACTTTTTTTGTAGCAGCTTACTCTCTCGGCCGTTTCCCTCGAATTCGACGCGCATCGTTCGCCTTCTTTCCAAAATCTCTCTTCATCGACGAAGGTTCAAAGAGACCCTGATGTTTTGGTAACTAGCGGCACTCCCAGATCTTCACCGTTTGATCGACACTACCGGTAACCACGTAAGGATGGCTTTTGTGAAAATCTACAAAGGCACGACAATTTTAATGCAAGATATCTTCAGGAGAAATCTCGTGTAACAGGGAAAACCAATAAATGTAGGTCGCTGAAAGAATAATTTTTAGTTTCATAAAGAATATTTAAATCACATTGTATTTTATGTTACAATCCTTTCTGAAAATCTACTATAACGGAGTTGAGTAGCTTATGAAGAACAGATTGCATAACCATTATGACTCATTTATGAGATAATCTTATCAAAAAAATAAGACTAATACGTTACACGTATCAAATAAGGTTTATTTATGCTTTCATTAAGTAATCAATTTTTTTATTTGATCACCTAATCGCCATAATGGCCAGCTCTGTTATACACAATTTTCCAAGTAAAAAGCAAAGAATATCGTTTGAATTGTTACTCACCAACGGAGGTGCAGAAATGGAAGTGCGCCTCAAGAGTTTTCATCACTCGTTTGTTGCGTGTGTCCCAGACTCGCAGGGTTTTATCGTCAGAGGCACTGACGATAAACTTGCCACCAGGATGGAAGACGATGCCACGCACCCAGTTGTCGTGTCCTAGGAGGGTGAAAAGACAAACGCCGGCACCGACGTCCCATACGCGGATTACCTTGTCTCGCGAGCCAGATGCGAGGAAAGGTCCTTCATGGGCACCCTTGTTGTCTGCTCCTGCCGCAGCGTTAATCGATGCTCTTGCACTTTCCGGTGACCATGCAATACACTCAACCACGTGCTCGTGATCTCTGAGTTCGACCTGAAAATAGAGGCATTTTAATACATTAATTGATATTGTTGCTTATGTTATACTACTCCACGAACTATCCGCGGGAACATGTCTGCAGACAATGTCTGTAATCATGTAGGGTAATGTTATTTTTTATTTATTTTGAAGTATAAAATATGTCTGCAAATATTTAAACGTTACTGTTAAGTCACTGCACGAAAAGACAATACAAGTATATTTTTAACGTAATACTATAAACATACCTTTGTTTCTTTTGTTGCCACGTGCCAAACTCGTACCGTTTGATCATTTGAGCAGCTAGCAATTAACTCTCCGCAGGGACTAACCCTAGCCATTCGCACCCACTCTCTGTGGCCCGTCAACGTTTTAACACAATAACCTGTCGCCACTTCCCATATTTTTATGGTTTTATCCCTAGAGGCGCTCACTACGAAATCTCCTTGTGGTACAAATGCGACAGAGCTGACACTATGATCATGTCCATGCATGGTTTTCACGCAGGCGAATGACTGGTGAAAGTCCCATAACTTAATAGACATGTCTGCACTGCAAGAGACTAACAGTTTTCCGGAAACATCGAATGAAACGTCTTGTACGCTGTCAGTATGCCCCTTTAATGTTCTTTCGAATTCGCCACTTTCGAAGTCCCATACCTGGATCAAATTAGTACAAATGGAAAAATCTATTTTGGTAAAAGAAAACATTGACTGACTTATATGCAATAACAAATGGAAAAAATTGACAATTTGCTGTTTATTCGAAACGAGTGTATGAAATGAACTATCACGAACATCATTTTTCAAAAATGAAAGTGTTCTCTTTCAAGAATATTTTGTAATATTATATTTGTCACTTATAAATACATTATGCATCTTGTGAAACTTCTGATTATAAAAAGAACGAGTTTTCTCCATGAAATATATTAGTATTTTTCACTTTCATATTGTTATAAAGTGAAACCAGAATGCTTCAACTGAAGAATAATATGCCTTTATCAATTTACTTTCACTTATACAATGGAAGGAGCAAAAGTTAAATGTATTCTGTTATCACGAACGAAGAGAATTCTTTTCGCGTGTATTATGACGGTTTTTCATTACTGTATCATTATCACTTAATTTAAAATATTTTACAATAAAGAATAAAGTAACATTCGCAACGCCATGTTCGTGATGGAAATATCCTACGTCATGTGACTCCATAAAAATAAGTTTAAATAAAGATATAAAATTTAATTTGAACTGTGTAAGAACACACTCGTTTCAAAGTAGCTGTCATTTAGTTTCAACGACTCCCTATTTGTCAACTCTGAAGTCAGCGATTCTTCTACCTTAATTGTGGCATCTTCGCTGGCAGATACTATAAGACTGAAAACTGGGTGGAAAATAACTCTGTTGATAGGAGCTCTGTGTCCAGTGAGACTGTACTTTTCGGGTGGCCTTGGTATCCACTCAGACGGTGATCGTTTGCTACGTGTCGGTGCTCCCTCGATGAATTCTTTCTCAGCCTCTGAGAGTTTCGATTCCAATTCCATTACCTGTAATATGAGATATATAATTCATTAGCTCATTATTTACGCTAACATCATATTGTTTTCTTTTTACCCACTTGCAACTATATGCGATACTGTGAACAAAATTATCATTAATCATTGCCCTACAACTGCCCTGATAGTATTTAGAAATGAATATAAAAAAAATATCATATTAATCTCGTTTCGATAATTTCACAAGTGTCAAGTTAATATTCCAAGCTTAACTCGTTAAAGTTGATTAAGCAATGAGTTGAAATAATTTTAATTAGTAAGTAATCCTTTAGATAATTCTAAATAAAGGACTCAAACAAAAATATTGATTCAAAAACAACATTAAGAGATTAATATTTCTATATCTGTTGAGTATTATACCTTTAGTGCTGCAGTATGTCTTACTCACCAGTGGAATTAACTAAAAATATATTTCTAATCTTATATTTTACACAAGTGAAGCGATTAATAAACTTACCACTTTTAAAAACTTATCTACGAAATTTATTAATACAAAATTCTCAATTCTTAAGATTGTTATCGTTACCTTCTTTTGCAAACGTATGACCGAAGTCCATTTCTTCTCCAGAAGTCCTCCGTATTTTTTTTCCACCTCTCCAGGCATATCAGCTTCCTTCTTGAATGCGTCGAGCGCATTTTGATAGCCGTTGGTGCTGAGATAGTCCGCGATCGCCTTATTTCTGAAAAAGCACATCAACTGTAACTTGATGTCTTACGGCTAATAACCGCCTTCGATATTCCCTCTGACCTTGCAATCTAAACCAGTCTTAAGTACTAAGCACAACTAATTAACAGACGTAACACATGACAACTTTTTTTTTTAACAGTCTTGCAGCAATTATCGACTCGAATCCTCCTCATGCTATCTTATTACTGTTACGTTAACAGGTATATTAAACATTTCACATTTGATATAACGAAGTAAAGAAATAACGATTTGAACGTATCATAAATGAAACTAGGTCTAAAATATTCAAACTGAGCATTAAAAAATGCCAAAATATTAGCTAATAATAGTTATAATTTATTTATAAACAATAGTAATATATCTTTGTTTATTTATTTTAAATTGCAGTTATTACTCCTTGAATTTGTGAAATTCGAAATTTTATATAAAATGTAACTTGAAATTAATAACATAAATTATTAATCAATTGTGAATTGTACTATAAAATTTGTCTATCAAGTAACTTTTATAAAATGAATATTAAATAATCATTAAATAAGCGCGGCCTAATCGTAATAGCTTTAATCTTATCGTATATGTTTGCCGTATAGATCGTCATATACCTACGTCAAGTACTAATGTAAAGTGTTATATTTTTATCACATAGTTTTATATGTATTTTATTGGATTCGTCTACAATTCATGTTAATTACATTCTTTTACTCATGAATGAAACTTTACGCCCGTTTACATTCATTTTGTAGCGATAAGAGAAAATCTTTGTATTGGCGGAAGTAACAAAGATACTACAACATTCTCTACTAGTCTCATTTTATGAACCAAACTTTCTTTGCCATTTCAACGTGTGAAATAACACTATGAATTTGCACGCATTGCGTCTCTTTCACATACGTGTACATAATATGTGATACTTCATTAAAGACAACAAACTTTTCCTCAAGAAATTACGTTCCATCGCCGAAATATTTTCATAAAGAACTACGCACACTTATATGTTCGAACAAACGGTGAAAATATTTGAAAATTCCGAAGTTAAAAGTGAATGACAAACTTCAAATGAAAACAAATACTTCGATAGTAACAAGCACGTAAGACTTATTACACGATATTTAATTTCTTATAAAAAAAATATATATATCATTTACTAATACGAAATGTAGCAGGTATATAATTGATATAAATATCATTACGTTTGATTAAGTGTCACGGACTGTGTTGTATACATACTTTTACAGTATAATGGTCTGTAGCAGACGCTATATTTGCGAACAATTATATCTCCCAAGAATATTGACGCATCCACATTTAACCGTCGTACAGTTTTCAATAATGACATTTCACTAACAACCATTCACAGCATAAACCGATACAATAGAGGGCACAGGTTGAGTACGTGGGAAAGAGATTGAAAGTCGGGCAGAATTATGCCGGGGTGAAAGGCCTGAAGTCGGTCGTTCGTCTCTGTTCACCTGCTTCCACGTGATAGTACGTAGCGAATTATCACCATGAGTTTTGTTTCGTGGCGTTCAAATGCTGACAAACAAAGCAAACAACCGGAAAGCGCGATCGATTCTCTTTCAACGATCCAAGACCTTTCACTTCACCGAACGGGACTATATAATAAATTATCATTGCCACACGAAAACCACTTCGCTTCTCGTTCCCGCCATCCAACTGGTTATTTTCGTTAATTACTCAAGTTTTAGGGCCAATCATCGATTGATCTCGAGCAGAGAAAGTTGCAAGCAAGTGAGACGTGCAGGTCGAACCAACGTCACTCAAAGAAATGGACGAAAAAGCTCGATCGATTATTTCGAGGTTCATTATCGATCGATTTCACAGATAAAAAATTTCTATGTATACGAACACACCAGAGGAAATGAATTTCGTTGTTTTATGCTACCCGTAAATTTCAAAGATTGGGAGTCGTACTAGCGACGTAATCTTCTTTTATGCGAAGACGATCCCCTTTCCACTCTCTTTGCCTCTTCTTTTTCTATTTACCACCACACCCGTCAACGGCTATCACGTACACAAGATATAAGGTTTCACATCGCAGGAACGCGCTACGACAAGTGCACCCGTATGTGTCTTACACTCAGATTCTTTAGTGGAGCTTGTTTACATCACGCTAAAATGAATTCATTTCACTGAAATTCTGCGTTTCAAAACTTTCCACTTATTTGGCTAGAAATTATTTAGAATTATCACGGATCAGTAACACTTTATACATACAGCTGATAGTTTAGAAGCATTTAAATAAATGTTTGTTAATACGTTTCCAACCTAACCTAACTTTGAGGACGTTTGCAAGAGTATAGTGTCCAAGGTATCGAATAATAATCGAGACATCCAAATCGCTGGCATTTTAAGGTGGCAAAGAAAGTTTGTTTAATTGCAAATATAGAAAAAAAATATTTTTGGTTGTGCCTTCGTTTTCTAAAAAGATCGAATTTGAAAGTGTGCTATATGTAAATCAGTATAAATAGGAGTGCTTTTTTCATACAGAAATAAATAGTAATACACGATACTTCATTTATTATTTATTTCGACATGGTTGTCGTATTATTTCATTATTGATCATTTCCATTCGCGTTAGTGTCATTTGTATATACGAAACAAATGCAAAAACCTGTTACATTATTCACTTATACTATATTGCTGATGTTTACGAACATTATCATTGATAAAAAACAAACTCAGTAATAAAATTAAATGATATATATTTACTGATATACGATACTTCGTACGAAAAAAAATTTTCGATGTACTCTCTTTGTGAAGAATGATAGTATTCTCGTTAATAATACATTTTTCGGAACACCCTATATAATTTCAGTAAATACAGAAATGTAGGTATACATAGTAATTCGATAAATAAATAGATAATAAGTAATAATAAATAAATATTTTAAATTTCCTCTAATAATTATGTTCCCAGCCACTTGCTACTATAGTACGTTATCTTAGCTTTTTGTGTGGCGCTTTTTGCAAATGATTGTTTTCTACTCGCATTCAGAACCTCTAATAATATATAACGAACACAGTAACGGAATAAGTTTCAACAGATAATCAACGTTGTTTGTATCATTAATTGCTCATTAACATTTAACGGGGCACGTATAAGCGTACAAGATATCACAGATTAATTTCACTGCAATGAAACCTACCGTCACGGCTACCACGGTATACGTGTAAATTTCAATTCTAATTGCAATTCCATAAAAGTCAGAATAATAAGATAGCTTTTAGAAAGTGACTCTTATTTCGATCAACGAAAGTTTTCCACTTCAACGAACCTACTACTCCCGTAAACAATCCTCTTTCCTTGGATAAGATACAAAAAGAAAAAAAGAAGCAAAAAAATGCAGCAACGATTGAGCGCTGTTAAAGCAAAGAACGTATCGAACATGTGACGTATGACATCAGCATTGAAACAAAGAACAAAGTTCAGTATATTTTTATAACGAAAGTTTTAAACATCTAATTGTCTGCGTGGACAATGTATTGTTTGTTTCTTTTTATAGTTTTGCATGAATTTTTGGTGGAAGGAAAATTAATCAAAGACTAATACACAACCTAACCTCTAACCTAACCTTTTTCTAATTTTCTAATTCGAAACACATCATCTTCCAAATTATATTGTTCTAATTACTGTTGAATTCATTAAAAATTTTAAATAATACCATATAATATGCCATAATGATGAAAGAATACTAATGAAGGAAAAATAAAGCATTAACACTAGTTACTTTCCATGGAAAAACCTTTAGATATAACATCGTATCACGCAAGAATTGTTCCCTCAACGCAAGGCGCATGTGCATCGTTAAAAAGCTCTTCCGTCCATGGAATGCGTAATTCTTTGTATCATTCCTTGAAATACTCAAAATCCTTTGCACAATGATTCATATCGATTAAGTTTTATTATGATCCCCTATTTTTTCCCACTTTCTTATGTATATCATTAGCAAAACAGAATGAGAGAAATGTTGGCCAACGAAGGGGAGGAGCTTTATCGATTGCCAGGTTTCATTGCAGCCAACTGATCTTCCTTAACTTTCGTGCACACACTCGACTCATTGAGTATTCTTCACTACATGAGAAACACTTAACAATATTCTTTTCTCCTTTTCCTCCTTTATTGCTTCGTTAAGAAATCCCTTTTTCTTATCACCGTGTTCAATCGTGTGCATAATTGCGACTTTCTGATCAACCATAACACGACAAACCACTGAATCACGCTTCACTTCTTTCTAACGCACTTGCGAATTTCACTCGTCAAAAAAACTGTTGTAATTTTCGTTGTTCTTTCCTATTTTATTTTTATTTGCATAATACATTAAAAAAAGAATGAAGCATATTTAACCAAGAAATTCTTTCATTACTTATGTAAAGAACAAATAAAAATTGGACCGCCTATATTGTTTAAGTAAAAAGAATTAATTATTAAAAAATTAATTATTAAAAATTTAAATATTATATCATCATAGTTTAGATAATATTTTTCTGCATAACTTTCTCATTCGATAGATTATGCATTCATTTGTTTCATAATACCTACAATAAATAATATCGATTCGATTTTCAATGAACTTTTTCAGCCTCTCCATACATAATATTAAGATTATTTCAAAAAAATAAAAGGCACATTGAGAACCTGTATCGTGTATAAATATTAACAGATAACTGTACTGTCACCAACGATTTCATTTACTCAAGAACAATCCTGAGTTTAATAAGTTGCAGTAGGCACACATGAACACCTTTGTAAAAGATAATTAAAAAAGTACAAGTTGAAATTGTATTTCTTTTTCACTTATAGTATATGTTACGTATCGCGCTTGAATAACGTACACAAGAATACATGACGTATTTCATGCATATTTATCAAACCTACTTCGTGAAATCGAAACCGATTACTACGTTCGTACTATCACCAACGCTGAATACAAAAATTGCACAACATTTTTTTTTAAACATGTCTAAAAGAAACAACAGTCGCTTAGTTACTATTTATGGATTAAAACTGCGCAAAAAAATTCATAAAAAAAACTGAGGAAAACGAGATTTTACTGCTTGTCCGATACAATATAATTGCTTGATTTTTCAAAATATATTTACGTAACATTGTTTTCTTCTAAAGCAGAGAAATGAAAAAGATAAATATAGGGCAGAGAATGACACTTGTAGGAGCCGAGAAAAAAGTGGACCCAAGCGGGAATCGAACCTGTGACCTCTAGCTAGCAAGCTGGGACTCTACGCCCTTAGCCATATTATATTTCATTGTTGTTCCTATGGATTCGTTTATGAATTCCACACACTTAAGAAAAAATGTTTTCTCAAATGTAATATTTAAAGATCAACTACCCTACCGTATTTTTGCAGAAAAACTCGATTAATGTGGATAAATTTAGTAGATGATCAGAACCTACGTTAAAAAGCTAGTGAATTGTACACTGTACCATTTTTTTTTATTAATTAAGACACGATACAATTTTATTGCACAATATTACAGAAATCTGTTAGTAGTCTAAAAATTGTACATATATAAATGTTAGAAGAAATGCTAGAGCAAATTCAAGTACATTCCAATAAGCATAATACGACATTGAACGCTCAATACCTAACACAAATCCGCGATATTTGGTTAAGTACAACAAAAAATTATATTCTTACAAATTTAGGGCGAAGATGACAAATTGTCAGAAAATCGTCTATTTCGTGCTACAAATGACAGTTAATAAAATTCTAATGCTCAAGTGTACGTAAACTTCCTAAAAGAATAATATTTCGAAAAGTTAACTTCTTTCGTTAAAAGAAAACTACTTCGGCAATACGTAAGCAATTCCAAGGAACAAGCGCAGCATTTCATTCCCCAGAAAAATCATAGATAACTACCAAAAAAAAAGCATCACATCTGTTTAATTAACTGTCGCAAACTGTATAATTTAAAGAAAATCAATCAAACTGTCAGAGTTGTGAATTGTAACATTAACTATATGCAACACATTCCCTGCATACATTATCGTGCTTCTCTTCTGCTTCTATTGTGACCCACTTTATTTGCATAAATGTTTTCCTACATACACACATATATACATCTATTGATCGTACGAGCTTCATTTTCGTTCGTTTATTTCATGCATGTCTGCAAAATCGAAACGATCGATGACACGTGCATCGAAAGTTCCGATCTGGCAGCATATGTCCAAGCAATTGCTTCTCTCGTGAGAGAACGAGCGTCTGCGAGCGGTGTCTTTCTGCATTTCCCCGGTTGCCGGTTTTCTTTCTCTCCCGGAACAGGCTGGCTGGCTGGCTGGCTGGCGGCGAGGCGCGTCCACTGGTTGTTGGACGCGTTATCGATCCCGCTATTCGCGCGTGCTCGAGAGACACCCTCTCCTGCAGCAGCTGCCGCGCACGACACGCGTCGATCCACGACCGATTTGACGTCACCGAAATTAGTTAACATCGATCGACATCACGATCGATAATACCGTTTAGCCATTAAAAACACAGGAGGGGGAGGTGCGCACTTTAACCACCCTAGAGGTTCCAGTGACTAACCATCCCTCCTCTAAAAAAATTACAGAAACGCACCATTTCTTGTCACGCTGACTTATTGATCTTTACGATAGCAATTTCTACCCCTCGTTATTTGCTCGTTCCGGGCTAACAATAAGCTTTCGAACGACGAGGATTACGATAAGCTATTTAATTCGTCGACAATTTTGGCAGTAGAGGAAAGATTCTAGCTTGTCTTGGTTCACTAATAGCAAATTTAATGTATCTGTTATATTAGATAATATGAGTAATTTTGTTTTATATTTATAATAATTATTACTTCTATTGTAGTTATTTTTTAATAGAACTGAATATGTAAATTTAAGTGGAAATTTGGTACATTGACTTCTTCGTTTGGTTGTATTATTTTTAATAATTGTTAGTCTAAGAATTTGAAGTATTCTATCAGGTTGAGATGGTTTAGGTTTAATTTCTTATTGTTTAATTATGATATTGTTTAATTCTTATATTATGATAATGTTAGAGGTTATGTAGCTGGAATATTAACCGTTGTTTTAAATTGAATTGGTGATGCTGGATTATTAATATTAATTTGTACAGTAACTATATAAATTAGATAATTTAATATGTATATTAGTAATTATAATAGCTTTTACAAAAAGAGTTCAATTTCCTTTTTCTCTCTGAACAGACAGAATATGCGAGATAAATATATTATCTTTGGCTTATTAGGTGTCATTTATATTTAACGTCATTATAACAAAGGTAAGAAACTCCATGATTATTGTGATAAAAATAGGAATGAAAATGACAGTGAACATTCGATTCACCCTTGAGAAAACTTTTACGAAATAGCCCTCGTACTTTTAATGACGTAACTTACACTCATTTGAAAGCTGATTTCATAATATTTGTAGGCTTTATTGACGAAAAGACGGTGAAAATTCTAATATACGTGACGTTGATCCTTAGCTCGTGACCTAACCTCATACAGACAAAATTGTGATTTTGCTAACTGAGTTTCTCTTTTAGCACGAGTTCGTTTGTTCTCGTTCCATTTCCTATCTCCGCAATTTCTGACAAAATGTGAAATACAAGGAGTTACAATTGGTGACAAAAGATGATCTGACGTACACTCTCAGGAATTGATAAATTTGTTTCACTGATTGTGAGATCAAATGAATGAGAACGTGTCCAACAGTTGACATGAAGAAAAGTGTGATAAAAGCTAAAGTTGTATGCAGAACGTTTATCGATTGGAAAGTTTTGAAAAATATTGTTAAAACGCGAATTAGGAACTATCAATCCTCGATAATTGGAAGTAAATTAAAAACAAATGCTAAACGCGAATTATCAAATTTCTATACAATTATTACGAACACAACAACGCTAAATTTCAAGCTTGCAAATATATGATGATGTGAATGTATTAAGTTTAGTCTATGATTAAATTGCATAAATCTTACACTTTTATAAAATGTACACTTCCTACAGAATTGTACGAAAAAATATATGAACGTTACAATTTTTAAGGCAAATTAATCTTAATTCTCCATATAAATTCATAACTGTTAGATTAGCACTAAAATAAGGACCAAATTAAGTATATCTGATCCGAATAATCAGCATGTAATGTTTCAGCGATAAAGGTACAGGCAAGAACTGTTTGACCCACTCTCTCATATTATTTTATTATTCTTTAGCTTTTCTTGTTTTATTTCTTTTTTTGTTTTTTTAGAGTTACTTTGAGATTATATATCGCAATGTTAAAATATTCCGCATCGCAGACACGGAATAATATTCGTTAATATTAAATTTGCGTCATTAACATGGATATTTCTGCAATAAAAACAATGTGAAATAGCGTTCGAGTTTCAATAAAAAAAAAATAAAGGTACGAAAAGTGATTAAAATAAAATGTATCTTTCGCAAACTGTATGACAATAAATCAAACAATTTACAAGCAACACAGCACATAGACTATTCAAGGTGATCACAATGAATGTATCACCTGGTACATATAGCTCCTATGATAACTTCCATACGTTTAAAAATTTATATTCTAAATTAAAGCAATTGCTTAATTAATAATCATCTCCAATCGTTTTTCTTATAAGCACATCTCTCTTGAATGGTAATGAAGTATGTCGTAATTACATCTTAAGTTAACACACTGTCATTGTTGTGTATTTTAACGAAATATATCTGCTTTTCAGAATGAAAGTGGGCAGGAAAGTACTTGAGGGCATTCACTCAGTCGGTATTTATAATTTCTATTTTTCAAATAAAGGCTCATTCACTAATTAAGACTACTGTGAGATTAAAGTAGTACACCAGCAATATTTTCCTTACAAATTTAAACAAATATTTATAAGAAACATATTTTCAATTCGCCTCCTACATTCCTCTTTTCTCTATTACAAAGCAACCTTCCTTTAATCCACAATTACAACTACTACTCCTGAAGACTACTCAAGCAAAATAAGAGACTGAAGTATATACAAGGTTGACAGTAAGTGCATAATATGCACAACTTGCAATTAAATATAAAAAAGGATAATCTACTCCATACAAAAACATCCATACAACACACTTCAATTCTACTAACCATTGTTCAGTTTCCTAAAAATTGATTTATTGTTATTTCCAAGCTACATCTAACCGAATAAAAATCATTCAAAAGTAAACAATTGAGAAGAAAGGTTCAAAGCTTCCTCCGCCTTTCTTATTATACGAATATTGTACTCTATACCTCTTTGTTATTAGTATGCCTCGCGTGTGACAAAACACGCTCCGGCTATAATCGCGCAATAAAAATTTCACGTAGCGTGATCTCCTTTTCGGTAGATGTTTCACAATACATCTTCTCTTTTTTATTCCCATCTTATTTGAACTGTGAAAGCTGCATGAACTGTAGCAGCGATCTTACGGTCACCCGTTAGATTGTTAAATACATTTTCGCTCATATTCCTGACTAGCTATCAATAATTCACAATAACAATAAATAAAAGAAGAAAAAAGAAAGTTCAACGCAATAACGTTCTACGTGAAACATTAAAAACATACAAAAGTTACTTGAGTGAAATCTAAATAAAATACTGTAGCTACTCTAAGAAAATTATTTCATTTTTTTTCCGTGTGTAACGCATGATTATTCTGCTTGTTTTCTATAATGTTTTTCGTGCATTTTTGTATATGTGAAAATTTCAAACTCACAACTCCTCCCTCTGACGTTGAGACAGCACCATTTTCATGATCCTCGCGTGTGTTTACTAGCTGATACTCAACAGTGATTCGAATGAGCGCGACTAGATTGTTCTCCAGTCAGCTCCTGATTGCTTTAATACCCAGCCAACGACATCGCCTGTAACATAAAATTAAATGTTCAATAAAAATGTGAACTCTACTTTTAGATTAATTATACGAGTTTAAAATTATAAATATCTATTACAGTTATTGTATCCTTATTACAAAGTTATATTAA
>NW_017100227.1:44274-49772 GCF_001263275.1 Habropoda laboriosa | reverse complement strand
TAAGAAATTGGGCTAGGATTCTAAGTCAGTTTCTAAAATTCTTTTCTATGTTAAAGGTGTACACAGTTAAAAAATAGTTTCAAACTGGCAAATAGAAATAAATGTAAACAAACACACTAAAGCATTATTTATAGGTCATCAAGTATGCATAAACTTCATGTGTTATTGATAATAAAAATTTATAATCATAATAGTATCGTCAGCAGATTAAGAAATTATTTGTAAAAATAAAAACTATGCAAATTAGAATTAATACAAAAAAAACGAAAATAAAACAAAACAAAATACCCTAAATAATGTTCAGTTGTATAAATATACTATTGTTTTAGACAGGAACAAAAACTAAAAAAATTTAAGAATAAAAGACAAATCGAAGTCCTAAACAGAAAATGACACACTACGACTTTTTTGCATTTCAGCGAAACTATAGCTTTATCATTTAAAATACTTTTAGTGAAGCATGTTCTTATTCAATAAACAAATTTTTTAACAAAAAAAAAAAAAAAAAAGGAAATACACGAGCATGAAAGGAAATTCAAATGACTATGTGAGAGCAGTTTGTCCTGAAATCCTTAATTGAAACAATAACAAGCTTCTACCTCTTTATTTTACTTTCCATTGGTAGAAAAACAAGAGGTGATTCAACAAAGAAACTTTGTCTATTTTTACTATGAAAATAGGTTTCTTAAGATTAAAGGTAAATTTTAAGCCAAAATACTGGTAAACACAGTAACAATATTTCGTTTATAAAAAAAAAATAATTTAAATTAAATTTAAAACTTTCACAATCAGTATGTCACGTTTTAAGTTGATCATTCAAACAATAAACAGAATCACTTTTCACAACTGATGATGCTATTTTAAAAGCATAACACTTTAACCATCTGGTGATCTTTACACACTGCAAATTTTTACACAAAATAATTTTGTGCGGATACTAAAAATACACGCACAACGTTCCTGTGACGTTACAACTACACAGCTGTTATTTAAATAGTGTATTAGTAAATAGTATTTGTAAACAGTAAGATGATGACACAGTTTTTACCTTATGTAACTATAAACTTTTTAATTCCATAAATTCCTTATTCCTTATTAAATAAATTCCTTATTAAATGTAAAATAATCGAAAGATAACATTTAACAAATTGTTCATGACAAAAATGTTGAATACTATTGTGACACTTCGTTCAGCTACAAACAGCGTATAAGGACCAAAATATTGATTTTATTCCTTAGCCCCTACGAAACGCACCCTTACGATGCAATCCGTGGAATGACATAACATTTGGCAAAACACGCGGGCCACGATCAAATAAATAAGAATGCGATTGGCTAGTGAAGTTTGAGTAACGATCTAAAAAGTGTACTGTGATTGGCAATTGAAATCAACCAGTTAGAATTAACGAATCGAGAACGGCCATCTTTTCCCGGTATTGTTCAAGTTCGATAGTCAACTGAAAAATCTTTGGAAACAAGTTTCCGACTGTCTTCGTACGCAAAGATAGGCGTCGTAAGACGAAATACTTTAAGAGGAAGGACCTTGACAATCAGGAAAGCGCGCTGCGTCGTCGCGACGCTTTATGACGATGCTTATCGGCGCGATGCGCCGTAATCGATAAACCGGCTGTCCGCCCACCCTCGTTGCCGTGTATTTCACCTTGCGGTGCATTCAAATATTCATGACGGCCTCTTTTAATTCTCTACGCCCAGTTGCGTTAATATAAACTACAAAATTCATTATAAAATTGTTATATTCTTCCACAAAACCTTTCTGATTGATATAAATCTTAACTTGAATCTTTTTATTCACTGCACCTAGGTCAAATACAAGTCCATTTTCAGAAATCGCAAGTTTTAGTACGAACACGATTTGATGACATCAAATCTTTCGGTAGAAAGTAAATGTGCTACATGTTTAATGGAACGGACGAATTTAAACACTTTAAAAAATTTTGCAAAACACAAACATCATTTCGAATACTAATATTTAACCTATTACAAACTCACTTTCTAATCCCCAAATTTACTAAAACTTCTTCAGATATGATATTAACCAAATAATGATATTTTGCAACGACTATTTCCGGGATCGCCAGTATAGGTGAGCGACTCTTGGCCTTCTCGACCCCGCATACCGTGATCTACCTGTGGCTTCGCTTTTCTCAACTAATCGCCTTACGCCTAGTACGAAAAGTTACTTGAGATCGTTGGCAGCTCCGACACCAAGATGACTCGTTTTCGCGCGTTTGAGTAGGATAAAGTGAGACTCGTTTGGCAACAATTCCAGTTTTCATGACTATAAAACACGCAATGCATCTGTGTTCCACGCAAGAACATCTCAGCAAGAATTCAGTTCACTGACAGGCCCGACAGCTGATCGCTGACTCGACAGCAACTCGCGCAAACAACGTCTGTCAAAAGGTGCAATCAAACCACCTCTCATTGTCTGTAGTCTGACAGATAAGATAATGCTTAAGACTAAAGGAAACAAAATTCGGTGCAAAGGTTTAAGTTCGATGGCTCGGCAGTTGCGGCAAAGCAGTAGTACTACCGCACAACGTAAATGGTCATTCGCGAAAAAATCAATTCGGAGTGACGTGCAACATGTACGTTGAATATGTGCGGAGCGTGGCTAGATGACTGACCGAAAGTCATCAACCAGTATCTTAAACAGTGTTTGATCGAGTGTACAACGTCAGGCAGTGTCACGTTGGTCAGAAAGCATTGATAGAAAATCGTTGAGTGAACGCGGAACAACCGTTTGTTGTAAATCGTGCACGGCCATTTTGCTAGAACCTGTCACGTCTGGTTGCCGTAGATTTTACAGTCAGATCAACCTGTTAACTATCAAATACATTGTGGGAATCAAAGTTCGCATACTGGGCCTTCAATACTTACTCTTTTTGTTCGAGTAGCAGTAACCGAGATCCTTCGAGATTGCAAAAATCACGGGAAAACCGGACGAACACAACCACCGAAAGACTACTCGAGATAACTTCTGCGATAGGACTGTCTCGCAAGGTGGCGCCTGCGAAAGTCTTCCCTTTTAACGCATGCGCCAAATATCGATGTCACTAATCTCTCTCGCTATCCAAGAGAACTACATTTCGACCATTACATAGTCACTAGGGAATTTTGTATTAATTCCATTTACACTTTCCTATGAGGAAAGTAGGGAATCTTAAAAAACTTAACCGTATTTCACGAGCATCTAATTGTTAATATTACAAATATTGCAATTAAAAGATAATAAATAAATAGTTATAAAATTGATAAAATTAAACAAATACTAATATACGACTTCCTTAAGGCAGTTTTCAAATTTTGTTATTTTAAAGAGGTTAAGGTAACGCAAGATCACCAAAATGTAAACATTCTCATGATGTTGAAGAAATGTAGTTAAATATAATTAAATGTAATATTTCTATTTTTTTTTAAATAAGATTTAAAACTAAGTTGAATTTATTACGTTATCGAATGACGACGTAATCTGTTTCTAATTGTCTTTTTGTTACATAAATTGCAGAAATTTATAAAATTGTACCTCTATATAAAGATAAAAAATCCAAATTTTGATGGCTTTTTCACAATCAAATTCGAGAGGTAATATTCTGTATAATTATATCATTTTCTTCAATCCCTAACTAAGCTTTTATTTGAATTGATTATAGAATTACAAAACAGGAAAATCTTAGAAGAATTGCAACTTAAGAAACAAATGCTTTTAAAACAAGGTGTGGCACCAACATTGACTACATCATTAGCTGTTACTTCAACAGGTTCCCCTTCTAATTTGGTACATTTCATTTCATATATCATTTTTATTTAAATCATCAGGTAAATTGTTATACATTTATGTTTTAAATATCTTTACTTATTAGCCTCCTACACAGCCCTCTGATGGTATTGCAATGAGTGCATCCCAAAGAGCTGCTTTGCACAATGCACATGCAGCATCATCAGGATACTTTGTGACACAGGATTCTTCTTTTGGCAATCTTATTTTACCAGTTCTTCCTAGATTTGATACTAAATGAAGAAATTAAATTGCATGCATTCAGGTTGTACATAATAAATGATATTGTGGACTTTATATGTAAATAAGTGTGATGAAAGTAATTTGGAATATAAATTAGGTATATTTTTTAAGTGTACTTCTTAAAACTAATGAAAGTAAAAGACAATACTAGGTGACAATTTATGATTAAGTAAAGAAAATGGCTAGCATTCATCTTCGCCATTTAGAAGAATATTTGCAACAATTAGATGGATTTAATAAGCCAAAAATATTACTTGAACAATATGCTACTAGTGCTCACATTGCATCACACATGTTATACTGTGCTCAATCACAATTCAATGATATAGAGGGGCATACAGTAGCTGATTTAGGTTGTGGATGTGGTATTTTATCACTGGGAGCACAGATGCTTGGAGCATGTCATGTTATTGGATTTGAAATAGATTCTGATGCACTAGAAATTCAATCTAGAAACTGCAGTGAAATAGAATTATTTGTGGAAGCTGTGCAATGTGATGTACTTCAGTACCTACCAGGTATATGTATATAAATATATAAAATGCTCTTATCAAAATTAATACAAATCTATATTATTATATTGCAGGAAGGTTTGAAAAATACTTTGATACAGTGGTTATGAATCCACCTTTTGGAACAAAGCATAATGCAGGTACAGATATGAAGTTTTTGGAAATCGCGACCAAGTTAGCATCAAATAGTGTATATTCACTACATAAAACAAGTACACGCAATTACGTTCTTCAAAAAGCTGCACAATATGGAGCCAAAGGCAAAGTTATTGCAGAACTGAGATATGATTTACCAAAAGTATATAAATTTCATAAAAAGGCTTCTGTAGATGTTCATGTGGATTTTATACGATTTGAATTAAATCAGTGAAATATTTTTATGAAACCAATTATACATCCTAATTGATTATTCAAACTTTATGCCTTGTGCCAATGGCAATTCATTTCCATAATTAATAGTTATAGTTGCACGTCGCATATAATGTTTCCATGCATCACTTCCACTTTCGCGACCACCACCCGTAGCTTTTTCTCCTCCGAATGCACCTCCAATTTCTGCTCCGCTCGTCCCAATATTAACGTTTATTATTCCACAATCAGAACCATGTGGACCAATCCACTATAAAACAAAACTTAATACTAATAGCATAATATAAATGGTGCAATCATATATCATACGTTACACGCTTACCTGAAATACATTTCCTATGCTTTTGGTAAAGAGGGAACTGCTCAGTCCTTGTTGTACACCATTATTAAGAGCAATAGCATCTTCTAAAGAATTTACTTCAAAAATGTATACAATTGGTGCAAAAGTCTCTTTTTGAACTATTTCAGCTTTAGGTGATAAACCAGAAATAATTGTTGGTTCAACATAAAAGCCAAGTCTTTCTATTTGCTTGCCACCAAATTCAATTTTACCACCACTTTTTAAAGCACTATCT
>NW_017100227.1:34550-44105 GCF_001263275.1 Habropoda laboriosa | reverse complement strand
TTAAACTGAAATCTACAATTTTACCTAAAAATTCATCTTTTATCTTGCTGTGAAGGATTAATCTTCTAGTAGTGGTACATCTCTGCCCAGTTGTTCCCACACAGGAGAATACTACTGCTCTAATTGCCATTTCTAGATCTGCATCTTGCGCAACTATTTCAAAATACGATTCAAATTCAAGTATTTAAAGTACTAATAATAATAATATAAATATTATGATTGCCCAATTTACTTATCAATGCATTATTGCCTCCTAACTCTAACAAACACTTTCCAAATCGTTCTTGAACCTTAAGAGCCACGTTTCTTCCAACATTAGTGCTTCCAGTAAATGAAACAAGAGGTACACTGAAAATAGAAATGATAATTACAGGATAACAATACGATTTTATTTAGATTCGTGTATTTTTAACCGTACCGCGTATCATTAACAATGGTTTCACCAACATCTGATCCTCCTGTTACTAAACATGCAATAGAGCCTGGTACTCCATTTCGTTCTAATACTCCTGTAATAATTTTTGTAGTTGCAATAGATACTAATGGAGTAGTAAGTGCTCCTTTCCAAACAATCGCATTTCCACAAACCATTGCTATTGCACTGTTCCAACCATATACCTAAGACAATATTATTTCTTTTCTTATTCATACCTATTAGGTTTTATTAAATCTTATCGATCTTTTTTATTATTTCAAATTATACCTACTGCAACAGGAAAATTAAATGCAGAAATGACTCCAATAACACCAAGGGGATTCCATTTTTCTAAAAGTGCATGATTCTTTCTTTCTGATGGAAATATACTGCCAGGTAGCATCCTAGATAAGCCAACAGCATAATCACATATGTCAATATACTCCTGCACTTCTCCAATACCTTCTGGCAATATTTTCCCTGTAAAATTATTCATTGAAATTAAATAAAAAAATTAAAGAACTGAATTTTATAAATAAATAAGATATACCCATTTCTAAAGACACTAATCGTCCTAATGGTTTTAAATTATTTCGAAGTTCCTCTCCAATTTGCCGTACTATTTCGCCTCTTGTTGGTGCTGGTAGTGATGCCCACTGAGGCCAAGCCTTACGAGCTTCTGTAATGGCATTACTTGCCTCTTGAACAGTTGATGTTCGAACTTTTGCTATTACTTTTCCAGTAGCTGGTGAAATTGACTCTATGACCTGTATAAGATTAATAAAACCAATTCTTTGTGTTACTGTTGATAAATAATTTACTTTAATAATAACTTTTCTTTGATTTAGAGCATACTTGCTAAACTACATAATAAATAAATAATTCTTACAGCATAATTAAATAAGAGAAAAAAGAATACCTTGCCAGATCCTCCCCATCGTCCGTCATAAAGACCCGGGTTCTCTGTGGTAAGACCTAATTGTTTCAGAAATCCATATTTTGGATCTGTTACTAAATGTCTAGACATTTGTAACTGAAGAATATATACGCTGTTCCTAGACAATAAACGCAACATTGCCAATTGTTTGCTGCTAACTATTGAACTCTGCAGTGCAGTGAAAAAAGATCGAGGGTTATCAAAATAACCTTGCTTATCAAGAAAAAGAGGAGGGATATGATAAGCTTACAAAAGAACAAATACGTCACGATTCCAGAATTAAATTCAAACTTGCATTGCGTATATTACAAAACAATTACAATGTTGTTTTGATGATAATACATTCATGTTTAAAATTTATAATAAAAGTTTGTTAATGTACACTCGTTTATCTAATCGAAATATACTGCTACAATGATACTTTATGAAATTGATTGAATGAGGAAGTATAAATGCACTAACTAAATTATTTAAAAAAACCCGGTTTATTCCGTAACAATAACGTTAATGACATCACAATGCAACACGGCAGTAGCTTACGCAGAATAAATTTAGAAAACATTTTTTCCTTTTACATTTCACAGTTAAAAATGTTTGATATCCGCCTCGAGGCACGGAAATTCGTTAAAAATGCTTTTCTTTAAATTCCATAATTGGAATTGTATGAACACGTTCACTGTCCAGACCTGTAGCGTAGTTGCCACTCGTAAGTTCATCAAAGCAACAGAACGCTCAGTTTAAATAGTCACATTTTCATCAAGGTATCGAATGTATCATCATTCCTTCATCATAACTGCTTTCTTCAGTTGTAAGATAGCAATTTTTAGAATGTCAATAGAGTGACAAGATTTCTCTGCTCGAGTAAGAAATTTTTGTACTTATATTTTATTTTTGACGGTATTTGTGCATCAAATGTGATGCATGGACGTGGCAGAAAGGAAGACTGTGCATCACATATAATGCACGGGTCAGTGAACGTGTTAAATATGTCATTGTAATCCAGCTTTGTATCAAAATGCATATACTTCAGCCCGGTCGACAAAATTGATAGCATCGTAGATCAGAAATTAGTTGAAGTACTGACCTCGTCAGGGTTGGTTGATCCTATTAATATTTAATAAACTCGATAAAAAAATCATAAATACTAATTAAACTATATAAAATTGTTTGGAGTTTAACTTACAGTAGACTTGTCGAAATTTCCTAGTAATGTAGCTTTTTGCATATCGTCTACACCTTCACAGCTTGCTAAAAATGTTGGCAAAAAATGACCGAAAAACCATGCTATGTTAACTGAAGCTAAACTATGAACAGCAGTTGCAATTTCATCTGCTAATAAATTATGGGATCTGCAAATGAATATTTTAAAAATATTTTACCAGTTTAAGTAATAAGTTGTAATTAACACATTTTGAAACTAACTGTTGAAATAGGACAGTGAATAGTGCCATTAGAAATCTTTCAAGCAAGTGAACTTTGAATATAGCTCGTTGATAAAGTCGCCACCGTATGTTCAATTGTTCAAGACTTTGTAGACTTTGACGAAATATGTTAACATCTGGCTGAAGAAGCGCTTGACCAAATGCTTCTAAAATTGCAACTAATTCTTCTTTATGCTCAACAGATTCTTCTTCTTCAGTATGACCAAGAGTACGCAGTATAGAAGTATTATAAAAATATTGCCATCGATGCATAAGTATACTAAACAAAATTTATATTAACTATAGTTTTACTAATATTTAAAATAAAAAAATACGAGATAATTCATTTATTACTTGTGGAAAAGTTTTAATAAAACAAGTGTTGTATCTGGATGAGCACTAAGATCATTTCCAACAGCAGGCCATACTTGGCCTAAACACAAATTAGTTACTGAAGGAACAAATGCTTTAAATGCACTGCTAGGTGCTGATACGACCAATATTAAAATTTCTAATAATTGATCTAACGCAGGTCCCGCAGATATATTCTCTCTGTAAATGTATAAGATAATTTTATTATTTTCTTTTACTGCAATAACAAATGTTTATAGTAGAAGTTAAATAACTTACCTAGTATATATGTGTAACATTCCTTGAACTGCGTTTTGAGTAAATTCAGGGCCTAATTGTTGCTGTAATACTGAAAATACCGAATGCAAGAAACCAAGTAACACTTCACATACACTTTGACACCTTATCATATATGGCAACAGTTCTAATGTTCGATTAATAGTTAATCCCAAACACGAATGCAACATTTTTTTTATCGTCGTAGATGAGGCGGAACAGTCTTCCAATAACTGAGTTAATGGCACTACTGTCATTAAAATTGTGGATTCTGAAGGAACAGGTTGCCCTTCAGAACCGAGAGGTGTAGATAATGTTGATACCATTGTATCTATTTAAATCAAAATTATGCATTAACGATTATTACATAGTATAAACTTAAATTATTTAAATTAAAACTTTTTTTTATTCCTATACCTAATAATCTTTCTCTGAGAGTTCCATCACCATGTGGTAAAATAATTGCATTCACCAGTGCTCTTCGCAGTACTTTAATTGTATCAGGTTTTAAAAACGGGTACGTTATCATAGAAATTAAATTTCTAAACGTAGGTTCATCCCATAGAATAGGTTTGAGAATAGCGGTGATACTTTGAAAAAGATGTGTAGCGGAATGAGTTAAATTTGCTGGTGGAGGATTATCACAGAATGTTGTATAATCTAATGCTAAGATACATGAATCAATGCATCGTTGACAGAGCGACTCTTTTGTTTTTTCTGGTCTATTAGCTATCCAATGGCACCAAGCTTGGAGCGATGCTAATAACTGTGAATGACTGGTCAGAAAAATATAGCACAAATATAAATTGATTTTGTTAAAAAGTATGTACTAAAAATGCTTCAAATAATAAACATTACTTACACTTCTATGAGATCTATTACAATAGCAGCTGGTTGCAATGATGCTTTATATAACTGGTTAGTTTTAGCAAATTTACATGCATCCAATGTTTGAGATACTACTTCTTCTGCTAATGTCTGATCAATGCTTTGTTCATCTCCTATTATTATTAAAAGCTCATGTTGTAAACAATTATAACCATAATATTATTATGAAAATATTAACTTACCGAGAAAAAGAGAATATAATCTAGCTAAAGCTTGAGTAGTAGAAGCTAAATCTCGTAAGTGTCCATGCACATTTGAAGCCTCGGATTCATTTAACAAAATGACTTGATTATTAGCAATAACGGCACCTAATTCTCCAAACATTATCAGCCCTTCCCTCCAAGAACGATACTAAAGAAGTTCAATACAATTAGCATGTGCATGTGATTGATTGATATGTATAATTGATTAAAATTTTACCAATAGCGTAAAAACTGGTATCGAAGAAATATCTGCCACTTTTGCTAAACATTCTATATTGCATCTTAAGAAATGTTGCCATTCTGTTTCCTCCTATAGTGTAAATACAAATATTGAAATACGTATAAATAGAAAAAATTCAATACAATAAAATTTTTCAACTTTTCTCACATTTTCATCTAAACTTTCTGTATCAAGATCTTTCAGTGTGCGTGTATTAAATTTAAAACTCATTTTCTGTAATACTCTCTCAGCAAGAGCTAGTGCTACTGGAGAATATCGCGATTGAGTACTTTCTAAAAGAGTAGTCCAAACATCTAAACATCTTAAATATCCATTTACTGTTGAGCATTGTTGAAAAGTATGATGGCACAAGACTTCTAGTAATGTATTCACCGGAAATTTAGGGCATGATTCAACCCTTTTTAGATGATTTGTTACAAATAATTGTAAAAATTCGGTTAGCTTTTCCATATAACTAAAATTGTAATAGTTTATTTATAAATGTGTTACTTATCTAGAACTATTTTGTAAGATTAAACAAATAAGTAAATACCTTTCGTTCACAGAATCTAAACGTTCCATAAGTTGAAATAGTGTAACTCCATTTTGAAATATTTCTACTAACAATCTATCAGTTACATCGGGAGAGCACAGTGGTCGATATAAAAGTTCATTTACCGTGGTCACAGCTTGTACAGCCATTTCTATCTGTTTACTATTCTATTAACAAGTTGTATGATTAGTTAGAATATTTTCTGGTTGAACTTTAATATATTATAACATTCAATATAAAATCCTACCATTACATCATATCTTGCACAGGTAAAAATGACATCCAATAAATTCGTCGTGATATGTTCTGATAGTTCAATCCAACTAAATAGGTGTGCTAACACATCCAATGTTGCTATGCACACTTCACTAGTTCCTGTAGCTAGACCTTCTACATCTAAAATACCTCTAACGGGTGCTACAGTTTGACCACTGGTAGGTGAAGGAGGTGGTGTAACAGTTCCAGAACGACTTTGCAATTTTATTGCTTCTTGTAGAAGTACTGTAATAAAAAGACAACAATTATATTTTAATGAAAGTATAAATAATATATTAAATTTTTAAATCTATTAACACTTTTACTTTTTAAAATAAGCGTTTATTGAAAGAATTTTACTTGTAAGAGTATCCAAAGTCAAAGGTACTTGAGCACTAAGAAACCTAAGTAATTCATTCTTCCTTTGTATTGGCAAGTCTTCTCTTGGGGTTGCTAGTTCTTCTGAAGCTGTTCTCAAGTAAATGAGGCCCAACAGTCTTGTATGTTTGTGACTTAACAACTTTGAATATATATAAGAAAATTAAACTTTAGATTAAAGCTATTTAGAAAAATTTAATTATTATATTAGTATATGTACAAACCTGTAAAATATTTGAATAAAAATCTGGATAAAAATGTGGCCAGTCATGCCTTGCAATATCTACAACTAGTTTGACTACTTTGTTTCTTACAAAAGGAGCTACACCTCTTTCTAATGATAAGGTATATAAAGTTGATCTTGTGAGAGCTCTGTCTTCCCAAGGGAGAATTGGCCATCTCCTTCCAATTGTTGTCTATAATATTTGTTATATAATTAGTTTAATCTTTCATATTTACATTTAATAAGAATTTTATTTTTGTTTTCCAACTTTTTTTCAAATTATATAATGCAATTATGTCAGTGCATACCTCTAATGTAGACAAAGCAAACATACTAACATAATGATTATTAGTAGAAGATAAAAAATGTAAACAAGGTCTCCAGGAATTAATTTGCCCTGCAAATTCTTGAAAACTTCTTTCAATTGTATGTTTTCTCTCATTAGTTGTTTCTGGAGAAAAAAATTCAGTCATGAGACGCTCCAAATTCTGTAAAGCAGCTGCATCATTGTCCTGCAAATTTAGTATTTATTTTGCACGTTAATAATGAAAATTTTAGAATAAAATTTTAAAAAAAAACGAAAATAATATGTCATATCATGCAGAGTATTATATGTAATGGAAAGTAATTACTATTATAATTTTATCTTTCTAACCAAAATTCTTTAAATTTTCCTAAAATTTATTTAAAACTTATTTTGATATTAATTAAATGGCATTACTTATTTAATTTTGCTATAAAAGACATTAATTTTCATGTTAAAGATGAGAATATGTCTTAAATATCAATCTAAATTTTATCAATAAAATTTGATGGATCAATGATTACCATTCATATTAAAGTATGTAATGGAAATCTTAAAAATATGTTAATAATTCTTAATAATGCAATGTAACGAAGCTATGTGTTTATTTTTAATAACAAATATTATATCATTTATACTTTGCTTTAAAATCCAGTGACGAAATATCTGCATTTGCTTCTAAAATAATTTGCACTGAATATCATTTAAATAATTATTTAACCATTTTAGCACATATCTATATTTTACAATATAACATTAAGCGCACATTTAAGCACAAATACAAAACAAATAACAATTACTTAACGTACCATGATAGCTACAGTCAAAGAGCGCGTGTTACTATAAATGCTATATATAAATACACAAATCAGACAAGGTTAGACTTTCAGTTGTCAAACGTCATGTTTGAAGTAGCAGAATAATTAAATACTTGATATCTTGGTCGACATGCATCACATGAATCCAATTCCATATATATTTTTGACATATATGTATACAAATGTAAGCCATTATTTCACTGTCAGAAATATAGCCAATCGTAGGAAAGAACGAAAAAATTAATCGTTCTCATTGAAGGATAGTTGTGGGACATTATTTGCACCGCGAAAAGTGAACCAGTTATGACATTACCAAGTCCTGTAGGTCTAACAATTAAATTTTTAAAATCATATCTTTTAATTTTTTTATTTTATTAACAACTTTGAATATTTCACAAATAGATTTTTGTTATTTTTAGTTGTTACTGCAAAAACTGAAATTTTTATATATTATTATTACGTCCCAAACCCTTAAAGGCGGGTACGCAACGAGAAAGGGATCTTATTTCATTTCCGGTCTTCCGGCTTTTAACGTCGCATTCACTAAGTTGCATTGAATTGACGCGGGAAAAAAGAAATATAACAATGCTAATATATAAAATATTGAAGTTTAAAATAAAGTTTAACTATTTCGTTACATCACGTGCTGTTTACGATATTCCTAATGTTTCTTTCTCTTTAATTTAAGTGAAAAAATAAATAGTGTTAGTCTCACGGCGATAAATTATTCACTACAGTAGTGTAATGAATGCTTCGTCGCTAACAACTTTATTAATTATTCAAATTGAATTCGGTGGAAATCTAGAGGAAAAATGAATGTTCTATTCTTAACACACCAATGGACTTTATTACAATTTTAACAAAAGTGCTTAGACGAATAGCGCTACAGATATTCGAATACAAAGTAACTGGAGTCATTACATTTTTCGCACTTTCAGCATCAATCTTTGATAATTTATATCTAAGAGTCTTTAGCGTCGTGATTGGTGGGTTGCCATGTGCGCCGCAGTAGTTACGATAATCGTTGGACTGTAGGAAACGAGTTTACGAACGGTTTTCTAGTTAACCTACGTGGCGACAGAGTTTTTGAACGAATATACCGATGTGCCTGCGTTCCGGTTTCATGGGTCTATCTGATACGATGTAAAACGTTCGTGTTCAATGGAGTACGGTGGTACGACCGATTGTTAAAAGCGTCATTGGAAACGTCGTTTCAATTGTAGTGCAATATTTATGTGTCAATAAAATTTCTAGAAGACGCAGCATACCTGACAAATTTTTAGCTAACGGACGAAACGCATTCATTGAGTAAGTAATTGCATGTAGATTTTAGATCATGGAACGCCCGCGCGTTTCTCAGGTAACCATAAATTAAATCCGAATATTCTTCAAACAATTCTGAGTAAATATTTATGAAAAGTAACAATCTAAATCAATTCTTCTCATATATATGATACATAATGCTAGTAATTATTTGTTACACGTATTTATTCATCCACGCAATTTGAAGTATTTGTAATATGTATTCTAGTGACTTATTCAATAAGTAGTATAATAATTCGAACGAATATTAACACACAAGTGGACATATCAGTTTAATATTTTACTTTTGTTACAAGTATTACAGTTGTTTTTATTTAAACTTATATGTTTATAAACTGTAATGGTTTCTTGTATCAGTTCGAAAATTAAAATTATGAAATGGAAAGTTAATATTAAATGTTACAACTTTTCTTTTGTATGATACAACTAGAAACAGAGCTACCTTATTTTGTACATACAATGTTATTGTATTTGTTTGAGGTTTTAATTTCTTTTTATTATGTATATTCATGATATACTTTGGTTTCATGTTATACTAATATGCATGTGAATGTTACAACGGATATAATTATCAAAGAAAAGAAGCACATCTGCAACAAAAATGAAAATTAGTAATAAATCCGGGTGATAAGATAAACATTGAACATTAAAAGATATAGTTAGTTTATTTTAATCAATAACTAAGAGGCAATATCTGTCAAAAACAGATACATTCATTGAATATTGACATGTGTTTGCCAAAAGTATATATATATAGTATTTGAAATATTTTAGAAGCATATTTATATATTTGAATTATAGCATCGGATAATAAAATCACCACTTTTAATTACATAATACTTTATGAAAATAAATGTGTATAAATGTAAAAATACAAAATTCTTTAATTATTATCCTAGAAATTTAAAAATGCAGATTACCATTAAAGGAATAAAGGAATATATTGTTATAAACAAATATTTAGTGCGTGATAGATTCTCAGAAATGCTA
>NW_017100227.1:26470-34447 GCF_001263275.1 Habropoda laboriosa | reverse complement strand
TTCCAATTTTATTAAATTTTATTATACTGATGTAATTTGTAAATATAAATTAATGATATACAATTCTAAACTAAAGTTTTTAGTAAATGTATTATGCATATTTCAGATATGAGGCGCAAGAGTGAAAGAAATAAAGCAAAAGCAGGGACTCCAGAGAAGGAAGTCGAAAAACCAACCCGAAAGTCAACACGTAGACGTGCAAAGCGAACACCTTCAACATCTCCAGAACAGGAGAATGCTGAGATACCAAAAACTGTAAGCAATAAAGAAATAGAAAAGAAGTCAACACATCTTCAAAAAAAGGAAATAGGGCAACCAGAAGAAAATAATGAAAAGGTTTTGTCTACTGAGATGGATCTTAAGGTCAAATCAGAAGAAGATGAAGAGGACAACATTGGTGGATCAGTTTGGGAAGTGTCAAAAGCTGATGCATCACCTGGAGAGATACAGAAGTTGAAATTATCTAGACAGCATAACATATCAGAAGGATTATCTGATACTTCTTTAAGTAGGAAAAAATCGAACAAGTGGCAGGAAAGTGGTGAGGGAGTTGCAGAGGAGGCTGACTCGGCAGACAAGCAACTGGTTTCTTGTACAAGAATGCTCAGTAGCACTGAACAGCCGAACGATCCCTCCTCTTCATACCCAGGTCAGGACTCCAACGAAGAGGTAAGTGATAACAAGGAGATCCCACCTGAAACCACTTCAGCCAACTTGTCTGACGATAAACCAAACATAGATCAGCAAGGTGAATCAAATGAGGCAAATTTCTCCAACGAAAACGCTGATAGTGAACCCATTAAGTCGAGTAACACAATCATGTTGGCTCCTAATTCAAATGGTGATCCCTCATCTGTGGAGACAAATGTTATACCAAAGGAAGAAAAATCTGTGGAAGATACCAGCGAAAAATCAACGGAAGCCTTTAGTAAAGATCCTAGTGTTGAAAACACTCAAAGAGATACAAGTAGCGATGAAGACGATGATGAAAAAGAAAAAATTCGTAAAGTAAATTCATCATCTGAGTCGAACGATGAAATTTGTACTAAAACTAATAGAACTAGTGGCAGAGTACAATGTGCCAGTCGCAGAAAGCATCGAACTAAATATCGAGATTCATCTAATTCCGATACGCCAGATTCTGAGGATGAACCTTCTATTAAAAGAGAGTTAGAAATTGATACTTATATGCAAGAAGAAAAAATCAATGCAGAAGATTTTCATGAACAGAAAGATAATTCTGAGTCACCAAAAGCAAGAAATAATTCTTTATTGAATAATGTAAAAATAGAAATGGAGCATTGTGAAGGAAATAAAAAATTAGACAGTCTAGCTGACAAATCGGAATATTCTGCGTCAGCAGCAACTCAATCGATGACTTATAAACCTGTGAAAGTAAATTTAAAAAGATCATTGTAAGTATAAATTAACAATTCATTAGGACATTTATTAATTATATTGCTCTTTACCTTAATTATATAAATTTTATTTCAGTTCTTCGAGAATGTTGATAGAGAAGAATGATGCCAAAAGAGAAGATAATGATGCAAATGCAAATAATGAAACAAATGTTCCACATAAGGTTCGTTATTATACATCTCTTTTGAAACAATAAATAATTGTGTAACTTATTAAGTATTTTTAATTATTATATATTTATTTAATGTGTATGTAAGTAAATTTCACAATTATATTACAGGAAAATCACGACAATACCGAACAAGAGTCAAAATGTGTTCCGAGAAAACGTCGATGGGGCACTGCATTATCTACCGATACCGCACCCTCATTTTCCATTTCTACGGATTCTCTAAAAGTAATATTTTCACTCCAGATATTTAAATGTTCGTTATTTTAGAAAAAAAAGCAGGCTCCTTTTTTAAAATTATATTTTATAACTGTGAAGAAATAATTTTGAAGCATGTGTACATCTCAAGTAATACAAATATATAAAATTTCCAATACTTTTAAAATTTTATAAACGTTTGTACCAATATTTTATAGGCATTAGTCCCCGGAGCAAGGCCATTATCGATAAACGAAGTTCGTCTCTCAAAAGATGACGACGAAGACAGAGATCGTTATCGAGTTAGTGAAAAATGGCACAACTCTAGCGAGGGAGTGAACGATAACAAGTCCGGTGACGAAAGTATTGCTCAAAAGAATGGTGCAGCAAAGAAAGGGGACGCGAAGATAGACAATCACATAGGTAGATAAATATTTTAATGCTTACATATTTAATTTATTTTTTTATTAAATTGTTGTGATTTGCAGCAGCAAGGCGTAAGATATCAATTGTCAAAGAAACACCACACGTGAAATCTCCGAGTCCACCTGCTACAAAACCTACCAACATTCTTTTGATTAAAAACTTGGTTCGTCCTTTCACATTAAATCAAATTAAAGAGCTTCTGTCGCGTACTGGCACAATCGTCGAGAATGGATTTTGGATGGATAGAATTAAATCCAAGTGTTTTGTAGAGGTATGTTAGAATAATTAATCTTATGAAATTATTCTTTAGATTGTGTAATACCTAGTATTCTGCGCACATTTTATTAAGATTAAAATAGAAATTTAATATAATTGAAATGATACTAGATAGAAGAAATAAAACATTAATATATTCGAATTGCTAACACTTTGTATTCTTGTTTCATATTATATTATATTAGATTGTTACAAAATTTATGTAAAGTAGTACCCTTTTTTATTTCTGCACATAGATAACTTTGAAAAATATTATAAACAACATTGTAATGTAAATAATTCTAATTGAATCATTTTAGTATGCCAATGAGGATCAGGCATTTGAAACGAGGCAAGCGCTACACGGTATATCCTGGCCTATTTCAAACCCGAAGAGGCTTCATGTTGAATATGCAACCAAAGATGATATGGAACTAGCGCGGGAATTGTCGAAGGATCAATCCATTCCAAGAAAAACTGAGCCTCTTGTACCGTCCGATTCATGGCAACAAGATTGGAACCGCGAGGAAAGAACAAATACAAAGGTATATTAATTTTGTAATATTTTCCAACACATATACAGAAACATGATTTTTAACAAAAAAATATATTAGTACAATGACTAAGTACTAATTTTGAAAATAATAGGTAATGGTAGTTCGAGAATGGGACCTAGGTAAAGAGGATGGCCAGCAGCACATGAAGGAGAAAGAACGTGAAAAAAAGGATCACGATAAAAAGAGGCGGCAAAGGAGTCGGAGTCCCGCAGTGGAAGCACATCTTCCAGCTCCAGCTCGTAAATTCAAAAAGAAAGAGGACGAGCCACCGCCGGCTAAGCTTTTAGATGATCTCTTTAGAAAGACAAAAGCAACGCCATGCATATATTGGTTACCACTCACAAATGAACAGGTACTTCGAGGATAAAGTACAGTGTATTTAGTGTTTATATGTATAGGAAACAAATACTAATTCTTTTTTTTTCTTTGTTGAAAATTGTGTTTATTTTTTTTTCACATAATCCAATATCTGTTGATTTAGATATTAAACTACAAGTTATTATATTTGATATGTAAAAAATGCGAAAAGATATAGAACCTTGTTTAAAATTCTAAAAATTGATTATTGTTTTTAGTTGATCATTTAATAAGAAAATAAAAAAATGAAAATTATTTATTTAAATAGTGTAGTGATTTAAGTAGACGTAACTTAGATTCAAAATATTATAAAAAAAACATATTAACGTTTTATCTATTTATATCTCGGACAGTAATTTTTTTCTCTTTTGTTTCTGTTTATGTTTACACTTTTTTTAAACATTAACTAAATTCTTATTTCTGCTTTAAGAATCAATCTATTAAATATATATTTTAATGTATTACTGATTTGATAATCATACCTATATATATATTTTGTAATTGCAGATAGTCGTGAAAGAAGAGATGAGAAGGCAACATATGGCAGAACATGCGCGCAGATTAGAAGAGATGAGACGCGCGGAGAGAAACAGGGATGGTCGTCGTCGTCGCAGCCCGAGAAAATAGTTTTCTGTCCTCTACCATTATCGCTAAACGTACCTTTCCCTCTCTGATGCAAAAATTCCGATTTTAACCGATTACAGTTTTAAGAACGGTGTTGTAGATCACGAAAAAGCAAACGGATCTTTTCTTTTTACATTAGACAGAATTCCGGAAGGTGTTCTGTAAAGTTTGTTTTTTTTTTATCGTTCTATCAGTTTGCAGGCTGTTTTACAATTAATGTTAACATATCCTGTTAGGGTTTGCGGTTTTTTTAAATTCAGAAAATCTTTTCGTTTCATGAAAGAAATCGTATTTCTTTGTATCTTTTTTTTTTTTTTGTTTTCATATCGGTTTCACATACTTGTTTTTTTTTTTAATTTTATTCGTTCGCTCAGAACTACTAATTGCTCGTTGATCAGAAACTGTACAAATTTGCATGATCAAGAAAAATCCCGATCTCCGATCCCTTCTCCCCTAACTTTCAGCATTAAACCGTACTTCTTACAGGTCAACATTAACTATTCAACAGAGCGGCGTAACTATAGAACGAACACGATAGTGTTCGCATCGTCTAGGAGAGACGCATCTCGTTCTACGATACGTCGTAGTGCGATATCGCAAAACGTGCCCTGGGAATCGGAGGATAATCGAACGAAAAAACTGTCCACATAGGAAAAAAACCATGATACGAATTTAATATTCGTGATCGTTGAAAATGCTATTTTTCCTCTTACGAGGAAACAAAACAAAAAAGAAATCGAGGTTGGGCGAATTGTTGAAAGCAGCAATAATAAATGCCCTACATGATGATGAAAAGAGACTGGTTCATTGACTGGCATGAAGTCATTCTAAAGCGTCGACGGGAGAATTTTTTCTCTCGGGATTATCTTATTCCCTGTCTGTCGATAAAGTAGCATGACTTCCTTGAATTTTGACATGTGCTACCGCTGATTTGGTAGTAAAATGTAAAGTTTTGGTGTTTCTCGCTTTCGCGTGATAAATTTACACAGCCAGAAACACATTTGTATATAAAATATAATTCAATATGCCGTGATATGACATGTAAAATTATCAATAAATGTAAAACACTATAGGTTATATACGAAATTACATCTGCCGCTTACTTTATACAATGTCACACCATGTTTGGAAGATTTGTTATTCATCCTTGAATAAGATCGAAAGATTTACGAAAAAGAAAACCCAAAATACACGTTTTAAAATGAAAAACGAATTTATTCGTTACAATTATTTTGTTCTTATAATACGTATTTCCCTTGATTTTAATGGAATTAATTTAGATGTTACTAAATGTAATCGGAAAGAAAACTGTTTCAACGAGGAAAGATTATGTAACACGATAATTTAAGGGCATAAATTACATGTCCCATCGTAACCAGAAAAAACTGTTTACGTAAACTTATTCGATCTTTATTTATATTAACATCATTAACGTTGTAATTGCTTCAATTTACAAAAATCGTGAATTACAGGATGTGTGCATGTCAGCTATTAATTAAAATATTTCACAGTCACAAATACTATCGGTAGAAAAAATAAAAGTGAACGAAAATTACAAATTCAGCGTTTAACTGAACTACCAGTTTGTACACTGTATATCCTTTCTGCAATTAAACTAATTGTACCGACGTTACTTTCAGGAAATGCTTTCTTTCGCATATTTAAAAAAAAAAAAATGGTAACAGTAATATAGACCGTTTAATACCTTTTCGTCATTTCCTAAATATCGCAAGAAAAATAATATTTCTTTTAGTGTCTATATAATAGTTTACTTAAAAATTTGCATTTCACAATGTGTCTAAGATTTTAATAAAATTGTTCCTTTACGGTCCATTAAATTAAACTAATTTAAAATATATATTTTAAATATGTATATTTCTTTGCTTACATCGAAGAGTTACGTAATTCAGAAATTTTGCGGTACATTCAACTTAAAGAATGAAGCTGGTATACAGATCGCAAAGAATTTGATCTTACGAACTTGGTACAAAATGTATGTATATGTTACAATTAAAATTTATAATCCAGGAAATTTGAAAGATAACTTGACGATTATAAGACAAAAAACATTCTCTTATTTACACTGTAGACTAATATCTTTAGTTTATCGGCTCATTATTGCAAACAGTGCACCTAGCAATTACACATTATGTCTGGATTACACAATTCATTTGTAACACGTATACACGTATCTTTATAGCTTTGATACGTTTATCTCCTTATCAAAAAAATGCATACTGAGATGTTGTTAACAACGATGCATTAATTTTACAATTGATAAATTACGAATATTTCATTTTTCAATCTTTAGGTGGCAGAGAAAAAATAAGAATTTGACGTTCCGAAATCTTACAAAATAAATGCAAGTTTTTGCAAACGTTACTTGAAAGTATTATTCTTTTCACTAAAAAGAATACTTTTAAATTAATTTAATATATGTATATTACAATATTATTAAATGTCAAACATACGAATTTAATTTTGTGAAATTCAAATAATCGAATTTGCAATATTATCAATTTGTTATTTTATATTTTATTGCAATCTGTATAAGTAAGAAGTAATATTTGGAATATTAATCGCGTAAAATATTAATATTTGAAGCAAAAAATTAAAATTTTGGAGAGATGAACTCGTGAATAAAGGGCTCGACACTCATCAAATGTTAACACTTTTTTTCACAAAATCAAGATTAATATCGACTATCATTCATTCTTATTATAATTTATCCATACCACATTCATTTTACTTCGATGGATGTCATTCTTTGATACATTAGTCAACTTTCACGACACTGTAGATCTGCCGCACGAACCAGAAACAGGCAAAGAAACCAATCGATCCTGTTTATTATATGAAACATACGATAATGTATTAGTATGAAACATTGTAACTTCATTTAAAAAGAAAACAAATTATATATATATTACCTGTTAGAAGGAAAAATAAGTAAACCATGATGCAAGTATAACCGAAGTAAAGAAACGTAGACGTAGCATCTTCTATATTCAATTTAGTCATGAAAAAATGTATGCAATAAACTAATAAATAGAACGCGGTAAATCCAGATGTTAGGAAACTGCGCCACCACCAATGATAATCCTAAAAAGAAATAATTTGAATACATATACATTTTGAAAAATATCTCGTATCTTATTAAAAAATAACTTATTTACCTCTGCACAAAGGTGGAAATAGCAAAGCAAAATTGTCGTTTCTGAACATGTGATTACGAGTATAACAAACACCAAGAAGAGAAATCCGAACATATAATATACCTGACTCGACCTGAAAATAATTAACTCAAGCTAAAATGAAAAATACTTAAAAAATTGACAACTTAAATGTCTCTTACTAATACAAATATTTTTTAAGTAGCAATAACATCAATTAAGTAGAATAAATAAAACACAGTTCGGATTTTTGAGACAGTAAATTATTTTTTTAAATATATTTACCACAGAGAATTAAGTATAAAGAATAATTGTATAAATATACATCCAAAAGGTAGGACACCACCCATTATTACTCCAGGTATTGGTTGAGTATAAAAACTTTGCTCTGGTATTTGTCTAGGGATTTGATTGGTTCTTACAGGATGCTCTAGAGGCTGAAATAAAATTTATTCCATTTTCTTCTATAAAATATGATTTTCATATGTACCTTAAACAATTATATAATGAAAATGGCAAATGTTTTTAATGTTAGCAGAAAAAAAGATTCTGCTCTATTTATTTCAATAAAAGAAAAGTTACCCTTTTTCTGAATCCGAAATAAGCACCAATAAATGTTAATGGAAGAGATACTCCAAACCAAAGTGCTAAAAGAGCAATGAGAGTGCTAAACGGTACAGCAGCTGAACTTCCATTTGCCCAAAATATCAAATTCATTATGAAGAATAAACTGAATACGATTCTGAAAATAGTTCAATAAAATTAAATAATATTTTTCAAATACTGATCTGAATTATTA
>NW_017100227.1:24117-26239 GCF_001263275.1 Habropoda laboriosa | reverse complement strand
TTATTATATAAATTTTTATAATATAAGGTTGTGTTAGAATATTCACATGTTTTACATATGTAATAGATATGTGATCATATAAATAACGAATAAAAGAAAAAACAAAAAGATTATCATAAACATTAATAATTTTTTTTTAAACCGCCATTTTACTCTGAATTTTACGCTGAATATAGTGTTTACATCTACACTACAAAAAGTAGAAATAAAGCTAAAGGGCTTCATTTCTATAGGTAAGAGTCATGGTGTCAAAACACTATCCTGCCACCATGATTTTACAAATCTATAGATCAACTCTATATATCGTGAAAAGTTCTAAACGTTAATAAGAATTTTATTTAATTAAAACAAATTGCGTTACCCTGGGCTCAGCATGGATGTGAGTAACACGTTCGATTTCCACTTTTCACCACCAAAGCTTTTGTATATTCTAGCAGATATATAACCAGCAGTAGCTCCAAGACAGACATATAAAACCATAGCGCAGGTCATCAAAGCTCCTCTATTAGCAGGAGACAAAAATCCCAAGCAAGCAAATGCTACAGAATACAAAATAAAATATCATATTTTTATACACTTTATAAATTGTAGCACGTAGTTGTTTTAAATTACTAAATACTTTTAGAAATTGAACAATCATATTTAAGAACTTACCAAGCGTTACGAGTGTCATGTAAAAGACTTGAACACCAGATCCAAATAGAACTGAGAGTAACATTCCTTTGCGAGGAGGACGAAATACATCACCATGAACCAATTTCCAGCCAAATTCTTCCTGTGCGTCTTCTCCTGATTCTATCTGGAAAGAAGCCTGCGTTATTGCAACACAGACATGGGAATATCACAGTTTTATGATATAAAACTAAACGATAAATCGTTTGTTCTTGTGGAACATTACAGCAATTACTAAAAATAACATTCCTTTTGTGTACCTGATTGTATCTCGCAATATCTTTGTGCAGTGTGCGAAGTATTATCATGGCCACCATTCCAGAAAGAAACAAAGCAATTATTAATGAATTAAGAATACTAAACCACTGAATATTTGTGTGTGGTATAGATTCTAAAATATAATCCCATCTAGATGACCATTTAATTGTATTGTTTTCCTAAAATGAAACAAAATAATTATGTATTGAATAAAACAAACAAGATATAAATAATTTTAATTTTACTGTATGAATGCTTACTGTAAATGTTACAGAGTATGTATAAGTAACAACTAATTGCTGACCAACAGGAAGCGCGTCACGTGGTATTTGTAATGTTGCTTTGTTTTCACAATCAGGAATATTACCATGTTTAATACTGCGAGGAACCACTTTAACAGCTATTGAAAAAATAATTATAAATTCAATAAAATTCAGCATTGCAAATTAGACAATATCAACATAAAACTTTAATCCTTACATATTATGCGTCCACCATTTTCCTTAAATGCAGACCCCCAATCTTCTTTAACACCACTATGATATGTGATTGTAAGGTCTACATGATTAAATAGGTAATAAGTTTTTGCTTCGTTATATGCGCCCTAATAAAGAAAAAAAAAATTAATTTTAGTTCTTTAAATATAAGAAATGATAAAAATATTTAAAAAATTTTCTGTTGAACATATATTTCAACAATTACGTTTCTTTTCCTTTTTGATTCAGAAATAATATTGATCGATATTTACATCAATGTTACAAGTGTCTGATTGAGATCTTGGTTCTCGAGGATAGCAACCCATAGGAAATCCAGTGCTACAATACTGTTGTTGAATTTCTGATTGATAACACCATGTAACTGGCATGTTATCTATAAAAAGATTACCAATCCTTAATTTAATATTGAACCTTAATTTAATCCTGTTATATCTCAATTCGTTTTGTTGTTAACATATTACCAACTATCCAATGATGCTGATAATTAAGTGCCATTCCTTTTTTTAAAAATTCCAATTTCTTTTCTGACTCTTTATCTCCTCCAGTGTATGTTCTTCGACATGCAACAGCACATTTGACATTTTTCATGAATTCTAACTGAAAATATACATAGTTTAACACTTTTCTTATGTTCTATTATATACTTAATATATGCTATATATTTATACTTTAATTTTTTTATTTTATAAAATATT
>NW_017100227.1:18521-24050 GCF_001263275.1 Habropoda laboriosa | reverse complement strand
ATTATATAAAAATATAGCTAATTATGCTTATACAAATGTACATTTCAGGTTTGTATATTAAGTGCAAAACCAAATGCAATAAAGTGTAATGGAAATTTTGAAGGTGTCTTTTATCATACCTTATAAGGTGAAGGTCTTATACGTTCTCCAAAGACAACTTGGCCCAAATTCTCAATGGGACTTTGACTTTCATCAGAAGGACAAAAGTCGAAGCTAAACAAAAACAATATTGGTGTGTTAATCCAAAGTTTTAAGAGATTACAAAAAATAGTAACAGCTTTATATATACATGTGTATGTTTTTTATGAAAACTTACTGATGATATTCATATGGTATTACATATTTCTCAGTATTCAAACGGTTTACATATAGTTTAATTTCAGACTGAAAAAAATAAACAGTATTTAATAGGACATAATAAGTTATATATTAGATGTAGGAAAGAATCTTGTGTTTTTTATTTTGCAAAAATTACATGCTGGAAAAATCAACAATATGAACAATAATGTTCTATGTTCATCCCAAGAAGGTTTTACTGTGCATTTGGTAGAACATGAAAGATCTGCTATACTATGAGTTGTTAAATTTAAGTACAAATTGATATCATCTATTTAATTAATTTCAATAATGGATTAGATAAAAAGAAACCATTTACTGCTCAAAGAAGTTACAAAGTTATATTATTATTTGATAATGCTTTAGCATATATTGCTTAAACAACAAAACAAATCATTATTGTTGGATTAGGAATTTCTTTTCAGAAGCAATGTAATTGTTGAACAGTGTAATTTATTTCACCATAATTTTGTTAATGTGCATTCCAATACCACTAAAGTTATTTGAAAATTATGGTTTTATTAGTTCAAAATCTCTAATCTTTTACAACAATGAAATTCATATTTTGCTTAAAAAAATTAATGACAAAAGGAAAATATTTCAATGACTGCACTTACTTCAATTTAAAAAGAATAAAAGCTATATATTACACGTTTTCTACACTTATATAGATCATTATAAATAATTTGTAAATATTTATTAATTACAGAGATAAACTATAGATTAGGTTTGAAGTACTAGATTTTATAATTAAATTCTTTTTCAACTTTCATAAATCTATGTTTTATAATTATAAATCTCTATGTTAAATAATACTTTAATGAAGGTATACATATACAACAAAAATTGTAAAATACAGTATCTATAGTACACATAGTTGAATAGCCAATGCCTCATTACATATCAAAATACAAATTAAATGCAAAATACTTTACATGTTCATGAAAGATTGAACTAACAATATTCCTATTACATTGTACGAATAGTTATATATTTATTAAAACTTTTTGAAGTACTATTTCATTACAATGAGACACATGTTGCGAAAAGCCACGTCGAAACATTTGAAATTGCCAAAAATTGATTCGTAGTTAATTTAACACCAAAAATGAGAAATAGATTAAACTACAATTGATACTTAATGAGCATTTTAATGGACAAACGTAAATAATTTGTTTGAAAATGGAAAATAAAAAAGCGATATATTAACATGATCATAACCAATTTGTAAAATAGATACAAAAAATTTTCAATACGCACTTTACACGTTTCAGAGGTTTCTCCGGCCTTGCAATAATTTACAGGCGCCAGGCCCGGCAAATAAAAAGCCGATACATAATAAACCGAATATATAATAAACAATAGCCACAGCAAAATTATTTTCGCCATTGTGTATTGTTGTCCGTTCTTACTAACTACTTGCCTAATGCAAGTATGTGTCAATTACTATATGAAAAACATCGGACACTAAACTGCCATGATACACGTCATTGATAACCAACTGTATACACAGATTGGGAACCTCGTTGCGTGGCAGTTCTGCGATTCGTACTATCGAATTTTTAATCGCAAACCTCATTTTCATAGAAATAAATTAAAATTTTCTTCACAGTCCCTTTCCTGAAGTAAATATACTAAAATTTTACAATATATAAAATCTTTAAATATGTATATACGATAAATTTTATGTATCCAAAATTCTTTTACTTTAAATTGCTTTATTACGTACATATTTCTAAATAATAGTTTCCTTATAAGTTTTTATATTTAAAAATAATAGTAAGAAATATTATAAGATTACACACAAATTTTTTTATAAGATAGAGTCTTTTAAAGAAAAATACATAAAAGTTATTTTTTATGTAGAAAATGACAACACAAAGTCATTAAATTCAACTAAGGCGTATTCTTATGCATTTTGTTATGCATATAGTGAGCTTTAAGTAGATATTTTTAAAATTCTCTTTATTATAACTAATTCATAAAAAGACCACGTGATAGCCTACAAATTATTTCTTTTAGATTTAAAAAATTAGCATTCAGTATCATTTTATTATTGTCTTTGTTATATACAATGATCTAAAAAATTACTTTTGTCAATGTAGAAAATTTTATATTCAATATTATTTTATTATTGTTATATTATTTTATTGAGAAATTCCGTAAATATGTTTGTAATACTTCTAATGCAACACGAAAGAACTTTATTGATACGAAGTAGTAATATTCTTTTCTCTGTAACTATATTACAGCGTTATATATTATTTATGGAAGACTCAAAAGCAGACAGATGCTTTCCTGTACAGTCGTTAATGAGAGGGAACAAAGGAGAAACGAGTTCTTTTAAAATACAAAATGCGATTAAAATTTTTGTTCAACAATCATTACAAAGACAGTAGGCATAAAAATCGTACATCTAAGTTTAAAAAATATTCAACAATTAATTTACTCACAGGCCATTAGACAACACGATGTCACTTGATTAGACACTCATGTATTTATTAAACAAGAGACCAGTTAATCTAAGGAGACTTGTGCTGGCCATTCTTGTTATTGTACAAAATGTGAATTGATTTAAATAATTCCTCAGGAATGTTTCACATATAAATAAGATCCAGCAGCTGATTATTTCAATGATTTTTGTGCTACAACTTTAGTATGTTTTTATAATTCTCGAGTCACAGACTCCGAATAATATAAGACGAGAAAATGATAAATAATTGTTGAAATATTCAATTATATGGCAGATAAGCAATACAATGTTCATTCTCGCAGAGTTCGTAACACAAATACCGGAAAACAACTTCTTTCGCTTTTTAGTTACAGTTTATTCAGTTCAATGTTGTTAATCTTCCGAGCAATCAAATGTATTTTTAATCTATCTCGGACGTCTAGCTTGTATTATGCAACGGTAATTCCAACCGTTTGAAGGTAACTCCTCAGATGATTTGCATTAGGTTCCGGAATTTGATCGAGAATATTAAGCAATTGTCTCGGTGATAATCTTGCTAGTCCTTGTGCCAAATGTAAACGTACATCACCAACAGCTATTTAGTGAAAAATATTGTTAAATAACGCGTAACTGACCGATTTATATATTATAACAAGACTATTTTCATAATTATACCTTCTAAAGGATCCTTCGGTGGATTTCTTGCACAAAGCAATTGACTGTATCCTACTTGGTATCCAGGCATATCTTCAGTTTCTGGGAAAATATTATCTTCGGCTAAGGTACTCTGATCTGGAGGTAATTCGAAAAATTCTACTAATGTCGCTAATAAACGAGGATAATATGTATTATACGGCCTTTCTAGCATGGCCGGACAATCAATTAGTAAATTTGACATTGCGACAGCTGTTACTTTTCGTTCGATATCACCTGATACCTTCGGTAGATCTGCTATTAACACACGTTCTATAACCATACCGAACATTCTGTAAACAAAGCAATTATTACGTATTAATTAGTTCTAATAATATCTGTTTGACTTATAACTTTACAACAAAACAACTCACCGAGACTGTATTTGATCTATAATTGTAACCAAATTATTTGAACCATATCTAATGATATAATAAGCAAAAAATACGATCAGACCTTTTACAAATTTTGTTGTTTTTGATGATGAAAGTCTTTGAAATAGCAATACAAAGATTTGTTTCATAAATGGCTCCAGTACGTTTCTAGAAGTATTGTATTGTTATAAATATAAATATTAGGAAGAAATAATACAATTCTGTAAGAAAACTTACGGTGAAAAATACTCGATAATACTTTGCAGTAACAAAAAACCTTCGTGGTCATTAGCTTTTGAAGCAATCAGTTTTTGAAATACTCCTAGTAAACCATTTATTTTATCTTGTGCTATTATATGGTGTGCACTGTGGCTAATAAAAGCTCGTAGTAATCGATTTAGTGGATGAATATTAGCTTGACGTTCAAATAGCACGGATGATAGTAGACAAGGGAATAAGGCCAAATACGCTTCTGGAATATCTTGCGTCGTTCGTAACTCCAGAAGTAAAGCAAGAATTTGAAAAACGTACGGTAGAAATTCTAAAACAAAAGATATCAATTAAAATATGGGCAATACAATCATGTATCAAACAAAACATTTTACCTAGAACATCTTGTTGCAAAATTTCTTGGAATATTGGAAATAGCGCTTCCTCGAATGATGAAACTGCTACTTTATGTGTTTTACAAACGATCCTAAAACCATATTAGACATACGTCTTAATTTTGTCATTAATACAATTGTATTCCATTGTATTCTTAAATAATTTTGAGTACTTACTTAATTGATAAAGCAAATGTTTCAAATAGATAGTGATTAAAGTTAGGACGACTTGGGTTTTTGGATACGATGGCAAGTTTTTCGGTGAGCTTCGGAAGAATATCTGCTAAAAATGGTACAATCACTTCTTGCAGAATACCAAAGCTTCTCATAATAGCTTTCATTACGTATTCATTCTCTTCCGAGCCAGGTATAGTTAAGCATGTAAATAAACCCTTTAATAAATCCGCTGTCAATTGCGATAAATCATTTCCTTTAACTCTATAAATCAAATTAACATTTGATTTGAATTTGGCGATTTGACACAATTTGCATAATAGAATCATTAAAATATCATTACTAAATAAAACAACATAGCATATTATTCTTACAAATGTAAATTATCAGGTCCTTTCATTGCGAGTATTTTTTCAATCGCACAAGCAGCATACGTATGAACAACAATATTCGAAGCATTTAAGTGCCTAATTAGTTGTGGTAAACTGCCGAGTATCATTTCTCTCGGTAATACTGATCTAAAGGTCATTAGAAATTTAATCGCATCTGCTTTAAGCACAGGAAATTCGTTCACTGAAACGCACCATGTAAAATATTCAATCTAAAACATCTTCTGAAGATTTAGCGAATAAGCTTAACTTAACTTTGTACTAATTTTACATACCATTTGGTTTTAGTAATTCTGGTTCTATGTGTTGCATTGCAAATTGAGGTAATGGAACGAGCTCACTACTTTGTGTAACACCATGTTTTTGCGTTTGAGCTTTGCTTGCACTACTGGTGACTAGATAAATTGCAGCATCTTTACTCCGCCAATTTTCAATAGGCTTTTCAGCATAATTTTGTAACATCACCTAACAATGAAATTAAATATTATATATATTTATATATATTA
>NW_017100227.1:17180-18406 GCF_001263275.1 Habropoda laboriosa | reverse complement strand
ATTCTATAAAATATTAAATTTTTTTATTAAAAGTTACTATGTAAAATAATTAAATACACTGTTTTCAATAATTACCTCTAAATTCCATATTAGGTATTATAACTTTCTCACAAATACTACTTAGAGTAGTTGGATCCTCAAACAAATTTCTGTATTGAGCACGATCTGCCACTGTGGCTAAAAATTGTAAAGCATTCGAAACTAACTGAAAAAATACAAAACATTAATACAGCAAGATAAACCGTGACATACAGTAAAAAATACATACAGTATCATATTTTGGTTGTTGTCCCGTAGATGTTAGTAGATTCCACACAGCAGTTACAAACTCAGGTAAGTACTGTTGAAACTCTTCATCATATTTCTGAGCATAAAGGCCAATATTGTCACAGACTTGTGACTTTAATTGTTCAATTATCCCTGCTTCTTCTTCATCCTATGCATACATCAAACATTGTAACATACACATATTGCCATGAAGAAAAATATAATAACAAATTTATATGTAACAGTACAGTAGATTGAAGGGCAGGAACATTGACGTTTAACAATGTATGAAAATTCCTCATCCACACTTCCATATTATCTTCAAAAAATTCTGGTAAATCCTAAAAATAAAACATAATTTTAGTAGAAGATTTAGTATTTTCACTATAGTTATTTCGACATTTGATTACTTACTTGAAAGTTAAGAGAATAAAATACTTTGGATAAGATTACCAAAGAACTGTATATAACAATCAGTGCATCTACATTGTTTGCATGTACTTGTGTTAAATTCATTGTAGCCTGAAATATATATTAGAAATTTAAAGAAGCAATTGATATATTATAATTAAATGAAAAACTTTAAAGTAAAATTCTTACAACAAATAGATCTGTCAAAGGTTTAGCAAATCTATCCAATACAAATTTAATTTCAGTCCACAGGCTCTGACTCTTAAATTCATATCTGTATCTTTTAAATAAAGAATGTGCAGTATGCAAGACACCATTGATAACACGAAAATCCCCTGTATTAAATTTTTCAACCATTTGATCTATGAGTTCTGGCCATTTATTTGGAAAGTCATACTTTCCAACAATTGAAACAGCATCAGACAATTGTTTTTGGATGGAATCAGGAGAATGCAACATTAAGTTAACAATTAACTTTTTTATAGCTTCTCTGTCTTGTGCATGTATACGATCTATAGAATCTTCTTCCTAGATATAAAATAAATTAT
>NW_017100227.1:7366-16781 GCF_001263275.1 Habropoda laboriosa | reverse complement strand
TACATACTTATACATAAGGTAATTTTATTAGCACAAAATTAATTTAGTTTTGTAAATAGTTGAAAAAAATGAGTAAAGTACTTGTTGATGCTCACATGCCAATTTTTCTCTAAAATTAAATCTGTTAAGTTCCAAATTGTAGTCAGTCTTGTTCAACAAAAAATGTAAACACAAAAACTATCTTTATAAATAAGGGTATACACGTGTTTCTAATTATATAAAATATTCTAAGATTTTTCAAATAAGAATTCTCATTAACAAAGAGGTTATATTCACCTGGTCGTCTAACATTTACATCTGGGCTAAGTGTATGCTTTAGATATTCACGAAGTGTTAGTAAATTGTCATCAGTAAGTTCCATACTGGTTTATTTTAAAATTTTCGTATACCCTCAATTCGACAAAATATTGAATCTTCACAAAAAGTATCTTGAAACAACACAGTGCACCGGCTTTTGATAAATTCAATTTCTTAACCAATGATCGTTGCCGGTTGGCGCTTTCTACCACAATTTACGCGGGAAGAGTTTCCGTTAAAATAAAACTGGCCAATACATTATATTTGATTCACGTGAATTTGTCCAATTTAAAAAAAAACAAGTTTCTTTTCTTAAGAAAAAAATTGTTTATTATTTAGACAAAGATTGTATGTCCCGTATTGTGTAGTTTAATGAAATTCGTGCGTAAATGATGTTGTTAAAAATATTTACGACTTTCGAATACATATTTTGTATTCTAGATTTCATTATCACCATACATTTTCATAATACGCGATGAAATACTAACCAGTGAAGATAATAAATAGTAAACATAAGCCGCTGTATAGCTACACATAAATTTTAATTTTTTTTACGTTTAAAATTTTTTAAAGTACTAAGGCTACATTTTAAGCTACTAAGAATATTAATTTATGATCTGTTTAAAATCTATTTCACAAGTAACAGGAAAAATCGAAATGATACTCAAGAAGAACATTTATTTTATACAAAAAAAGATAACATATTACTTTTTTATCACTGAAATTATGATACAAATCATAAATTTGGAAAAGTATTGAGTGCATTTTCATTCTCTTTTATTTCATTTTTTAATTTTCTTAACATATCTTGTGTGGATGTAATCTTTAAGAATTTACTATTATTATTCTTCCTATACATATAAAAAATGACAAATAATTATTAAAAATAAATTTTAATTACTGAATAAAACAATTATAGTAAAATTTGTGTTTGTAATTATCATGCTTACGTTATATTTGCTAAAACGCCACTAATTTTCACAATTGTTTCAGTTTCTCTATTAAAATTTAAATCATTAAAACCACATAGTGTTTCTGTGTTTGTTAAGGTTTCTTTAAGTATTAATAGTTCGTGACATATTTTATTATATTCTTCGTGGAACTCATGGATATCTTTGAATAAATTTTCTCTTGTCTATTGAACAGATATTCATTATTTTTTATAAATCATTCGTGTTATCTATGTATGAAGTAAAATACGTATATAACGGACTTACATACTCTTTCTGCGCGCGCAGAAAATTATTTACATATTTTGTACTGCTAATTCGAAAGTTATTACTAAAAAAATTGCAGAATTCTTGTAATGAAAAATTTCTTAAAATATTATCATTACAGTTATACATATTTTTGTACTAATGCAAAATTAATGAAATATGATTTAAACAGAAAAATAAAAATACCATCGTTCAAAGAAATGTGTCGTCCTGTTCATTGTTAAACTTTTCAATTCCTCTTCTTTAAAGTCGATTATTTTTATAATTTCAGAAATTGCCGATCGAAGTTCGGCTTCTTTTTTTCGCAGCTCTGTGTATTTAACTTGTCCTGCCCAAATATGCATGGTTAAAGCAGTAAAATGTGATTCCCAGTAATGCCGACTTTTTTTGTATTTTTTGATTGTTTCTTTCAATAGCATGAACTTTTAAGTACAACGTTTATTTTTATAACATTGAAAATTGAATTTTATTTAATTGAAAAAAGGAAATATATAAATTAGAAATAAAAAGAAATATATACAACGGTAAATATATAAGTTAATCTTTAATGAAATTATTACTTCTTTAATCAAATGATTAATTTGATTTGTTTGAACATTAGACTCTTTGTAAACATCTCCCATATTTTCTTGAAATTCAGTTATATTTCGTTACTTTATTAATAAGAAGGTTTATTTTTTTTTTACCAGAGAGGTTGTTTTTGACGCTTTGTATTTATATCTATGATTATGCGTTACAAAGATATATCAATTATGAGATTATGTGCATGGCACGACCTCTATTGTGGAAATATCACACTACATATTTCAAGCTTTATGCTTAAGTCATTATAAAACATATCGATTATAATTTTCATTTCAATTCCTTCATCATCTTCTGTATCTAAGGAGTGAGGTCTCTGAACCCCACCTATAGTGGATCCCACATTCCTTTCACTAATAGTACTCACCTATAATGACCAAGTAAATAAATAAAATAAATAAATAAATAAATAAAATGTAAAATGTTTGTTCATTCTTGTCACTTTAGTGATTTAATCACTAATGAAAATTGCATCACTGTTAATGTTTAAAAGACATAGAACATTATTGAAACGATGCAAATTACGGTATTGTACCAAACTTGTCAAACAATTGAATAACGTTCCACCGTGCGATCATTAATTAAACCGTCTGCGTCATCAGTCGAATACTATATATGAATATGAAACTATGCATCATCCCAAATGCGGAGAGCGTCTAATTTAGAATTTTAATTTTATGTACACCATGAATCGTAAATGATCGAGCATCCCCACTACGATACTTTTAACTTCATTTCAACCTGTACTACAATGCTTCAAGGCTTGTTTTAATGTTTCTTAACTACATTTTTATTTTTCACGTGTTAAAATTGAAAATTGTGTATTTTAAACTGTAGTGTTATGCAAGTGAAACGTAGGTTCTATTTAACATTGATATCTAAAAAAAAGTCATTTCCAAAAAGGACACGTTTTGTTAAATTATTTTAAACGGTAATTATTTAAACACAGAAGATTATTACATTTTGTAACCTTATTACAATAAATTCGAACTAATTAACAGTAATTACTAGTAATATTCAAACTTTGTTATTAATTGTTCATAATAATTCATCTAAAAGTTTACATTTTATAACAAAAAACATGGACAACAATAAAAAGTGATAATAAATTTACATAAATATTAATCGCTTATTAATTTGTCAAAAATTTCATAAATTTATATAATCATAATTGTGTTCTGTTTAAAAAACTTCATCAATAAAGTCTGGTAAATAATAATTATTTATATTTTAAATAATTAATTAAGTAAAGTAAAATTTTAAATTAGTAAGTATGGTTCGCTAAATACTCCTTTTCGATTACAGAAAGATTTAACAAATTGTGAGATTTGCCTAAATTACACTAAAATTTAAAAGTTAAAACAACATATTATTAGTTAGTAAATAATGGAACAAAATAATTTCTTTGAACAAAGGACATTAGAAAGGAAAACATTTAAAATCAATAGAAATCGTAACCTCAAATTATAGCTCTTGACATATTGCCAATTATTGATAATTACATCATTACATCATCTTTGAGAAAAAGACGTAATACTCGCTCAGGAAAGATCTATATGTATATGTAACGCAGTTTACTCACAACCTGGCCATGATATCGTTAGAAAATCAAACTGTAGGCTCAAGGTTCGTTGTTGTATGTCTCTATCTTCTTAGGCTGTGCATGTAGTGTAATTGATGTTTCGGTGAACGTTTTAAACGCCTCGGCGGTCTTTCGTAGTCATCGAAGAGCCGTCGTGCGAACTACGTCAACGTAGCTTTCTCGTTACGCCCGTCGTAATCTAAGAGAATTTTAATCAGTTGAGTGCCTAAAATCGTATACAAGAGGGAAATCGTTTCATACACGAATTTATACACGGAAACATGTGCCTCGACGATAGCTGGTTGTATTTTTCAATGAAATTTTTGTAATTGGCGGTGAGTCACTGGTAAACACTATTCAGGCTACTGTTTTACTTTATATATATATTGTTGTTTTCAATTACGGCAGGACAACCTATGTGATATTGTATACAGGGTGGGCCGAAATTACGGTATAACTGGAAGGGGAACCTTTAAGAAAAGAGAAGTAGAAAATGATTATAGCAAAATTAGAAGATTATAGAAAAAGTTAATAGAAAATTAATGTGTGCACTTGAATGGAATTTAATGTTATTAATTTCGCTATAAACCAATGTTATAACTTTTTTCAATTATGTCCATTTTTACTTATTGAATTATTTAAAGGCGATTAGTTTGTTCTGAAAGTACTGTAAGTTTGAATTTTAAATAAGAAAAATTATTCTAAAATTTAAAAAACTAATTTTTAATTATTTAAAATAAAAAATATTAAAATTTACTGAAAAGATTACCTTGTTTACATTATAAATCAAGAAAATCTGTTTCAATGAGATTATGTCAGATTAATAATGAATTTATTTTATTAATATCGTTTCTCAAGAAATAACTTTTACTTGAAAGAATTCTTATCGGTGCTATCTATAACGAGATGAACAATCGCCTCGTTCCTAAGTGCAACATGATTTTGTATCTCACCTTGTAAAAAGAACGTATAGTAAATAGTTAAACGCCTTTTGTTTTAGTAATTTATTGGTTATAATTATTTTATTTTAGTTACGTGATATAGTAAATGAGTACAAAATTTATCGCATTTCTCGAAAGGTTGTTGAGTTTTTCAATGAAATTACCAATGATGAAACGTATGATCACATTTTGATAACGTTATCGTCTCTTATCGTTGCGAAAGATCAATCGTTTACCTATTATTATCATTTGCAAAAAAGGCGTTAAATACGAAGTTGCTTAGGTACTTATTTCGTTTTCGAAAAATAAAATAATATTATTTCATTTCATATTTTAAACTTAGTCACACTTTCATGTGACATATTTTAAGTATAAAACTACCAAATAATTATAATTTGCAGGTAGTTCTATGATACGTTTAGTTTATGATAGAAATTAAATTTATCTATATAATACAAGATAGGAAGATTAATTGATAATTAGCCAGAATCTGATAGTATTTAATCTTATTCTGTGAAAGAGAAGAATTTAACTTTTATCATGTTGTCATCTTTCTTAAAGGAATTAGTGAACTAATGATTTAAAAGTAATAAACACGGATATTGAAGTTACTGTTAAACATAATTAGTTTCTACTGTACATATCTTTATTAAATTTCCAAGTTCTGTAATTTTAAAGTCTGTCTATACGATGGAATATTAAAAAGTAAAACAATATTGCTTATATAAAAATCTCATTTAGACAATCTTGTCTAAATCTACACAACCTTATAAAAATAACATCTCAACATGCTTCATTGTTGAAACATGTATTTCTTACGTAACTAACAGTATACGTTCTTGCTATTATTTTCGCGTTATGGTTGCAACTTGTTTATATAAAAGTTTTACTTCATTGGATAGGAGAAAGGAAAATAGCTACGAATAAGAGTGTTGTTACAGAAGAAAAAGTATTTTTCACGTTATTTATGTTAGTGTAAACAAATTATAAGTGTCAATTTCATTATACGCCATAAATCAGACTGTCAGTTGTTTTTGCACACAGTTAACAGGCATTGCAAAAATGACACTTTTTATACTTCAAATATTGAAGCTTATTAATTAATAGTATATTAATGTGGTCGTAGGGACCACAAGTTCCGTTACCATTCCCTTTGTATTTCGTATTTTTGTTATAAATTTTTAATAAAATTTCAAACAATCTATGTTTACATAACATTTTTTTCGTATTTGTACTCGTAGAATATACTGACAAAGTTTGGTCGGAAAAAATTTGAACACCCTGTATATACTTTCCAAAATTAATCGAAAGAAAAATGGAATGCGGAAGAAAAGGCGTGGTTAGAATTATTTGATGCGTCGTGCGTTGAAGGCACACCCTCAATCTACCTACGCTTACTACCCACCTTTTTGTCTCAGTGTAATTTTCTCATATTTCGCGTACCATCGACCTGTTCTTCTCCTGTATTGCATAAAACCAACCACTATAGCGGTTATTATTTATAATCTAAAACTTGTTATTTTGCATAGAATCTTCTTCAGTATTATTTTATTAATGCATGTACGTATTCTCGATAACAAAACAAATCTTTGTTCCAATAAAATAGTTAACTATTTTATCTGACATTTTTATATGAAGCTTATAGCAGTTTTCTATTTTTCCAAAAAATAGTAGTAGGCATGCCGATATAATTGACAGGAAAATGTGATGATCTCAGTTTCATCGGGTCGAGTCGCTTCACAAATTAGGAAATATAATTCCATCGTTTCAATTAAACAATTGTCCACCGTCGTGATGCAGTGAATCAGGCGGAAAGTATTCTGTGGTTACCATCTTAACCGCATTGATATGAACGATGATTAAAATTGTTTCGAAATGCTGGTACATTGCTCATTGTCAGTATATTATATCCTCGAAAGATATTTTACATTATAAAAGAACATTTTGACTTCTTTGCAAAATACTTTCTATAGTGTAGCGTTATAATAGAAATACTGAGGAAGAAACAGGAGGATGTAAAAAAAATTCAAATCTCTACTGTTTATTTTTATTCTGGTTTTTTTCCGTTCTACCGATTTTTAAATGATTTATAATATTTGGATAATTGATCATAAGTAGAAAATATATTTCTATTATCTTCGTGAAAGTAATGCGATACTGAATAACGTTTTCCTCTATTAATATGTAGTTGCACGAATAGACGCAACATTTAATTGCAATCGCACGTACTTTTTTAGAAGCTATGCATCTCATATCAACGTACGCATATCAATGAGTCTTATTGATATGAATTATCATAGTGCTATCAATCTCTCTCGTTTTTCTGCAGCCAAATAATGTAGCGGATAATGGAATTGGCCGGATGACAGATAGATAACTAACGACGTTAACTGGTGATAAGGAAGACCGCAAATTAAGCGGGAAACTGAAAACAAACTGCGTTTGGATTCGTGGGCATTGGATATATTTTAATACGCGATGTGCAATAATAATAAGGGTAAATAAGAGAATGAAAGCTGTTATTTCAATTTCAAATAATTTAAAGCTAGAAAAATTCAATATAATTTGATGAATGGAATACATAATTATAAAAAATAAAAAGTGGAAATAATGATACAATTACCGACAAATGGTAAAAAATAAAAAGAATAATTAATCCGACGCTTTGTCGATACAGTCAAAAACTGCACACTGCATTCCTTTGAAAACATTCGCAATGTATTCCGTTACTTTAATACATTTGCTGTATTAATGTAAGTTGAATTCAATTTTGAATAAAAGTTACAGGAAACAATACTTTTTGATAGTTTTTAAATGTATTTCTATAGATAATTTAACAGTAATTATTACAGAATATTACGTTCGTATTACAATTTGTAGCAATAGTGTTTTTGGAATTATGTATAATTTAAATTCAAATATTTTAACCTTAAATTACACGTGACAATAATTTTTAAAAAACATGTCATTTTATATGAATGTAAATGAATAAATAATTAACTAATCATAAAAATGAAAAAAAATATAGTATTCATATGTAAGTACATACACATAGGATGAAAAGGAAAGGAATGACATTGATAATTCAAGATATGGAATGACAGGCATACATTTCGAAAACGCACGAATGCAGCATTTGTAATTCAGTCCATGCATTAAAAAATAGGATATGTCACACGTGTTTATGTAATAGAACACAGCAATAAATTTTGTCAATTTTAACGACAAGAACATTGGCCTTTGATATAGTTTTAATTACATTTCATATTCTCTTAGTTCATTTACCATTTATAAAAAAAACTGAAGTACTAATAACGGAAGGGTGCTACGAAATTAAATTATAAGTTTTTTTTTGTTATAATTAATTATAAATACGTTAAATTAATAATTGTAGCACAAGTTTGGATGTGTTGTAGAGAAATAATAAAAACATAACTTTCAATTCGAATTAATGTGCAATACTTTTTCAACAAACAAGGCATTAAAGTCACAAATTAGCTTTTTTAGTTTCTCTTTAATATTTTTACAACGTAATTCTATTTTTTCTTTAAACTAGGATTGAAAAGCTTCTTAAATTTAAATTCATTAAAAATATATTTGAAAAATGTATTGGAGCAAAATAAAAAAATATTCCAATGATTATGTGATCACAATTTCTAATTAAACAATTTATTTTAATTTGTTTTACTTAGAACACATGAAATTGTTTTTCGTTTTTTAGAAAATAAAAAAGTCTCCCGATATAGGCCAATTAAAGTCACAACTATCGGTGATGGCACTGTTGGTAAAACATGTATGCTTATTACATATACAACAAATGAATTCCCTTCAGAATATGTGCCTACAGTGTAAGTGTTAATTAAAAATTTTTATTTTTATTTATTAATACAACGAAACACTATAAATATTAATTATGTTTTCATTAAAGTAGATAGAATTCATTTAAAAATTTTAAATTATAATATTTGAAAACTATATAGAAATAGTTTGATATTTTAATTTAAAAAATTTGCGTTTATAAAGCAAAACAGAATACCTACTGCAAAACTAAAAATTTATTATTTTATTGATTAAATTTGCATTTATTTTAAAACAGAGGATAATACTTATAGTTTGTTCTTAGCTTTGATAACTATGCAGGAACAATATATGTGGATGGACAAGAATTTGACATGACTTTATGGGATACTGCTGGTCAGGAAGATTATGAGAGAATCAGACCTTTATGTTATCCAAATGTGAGCAAGTTTTTTAATTAATTATCAATTTTCACTAGTATTTTGTATTTACTAATAGAACTTTTAGTAAATATTTGAATTATAGTAATTTACAATATAATTTTATTTTCAGACTGATTGCTTCTTGATCTGCTTTTCAGTGAATTCTCGTACTTCGTATGAGAATATTGCGAACAAGTGGCATCCAGAAATTAAGCATCATTGTCCGAACACACCTATAGTTCTTGTTGGTAAGTATCCCCAACTATTGTCAATCTGCTCATAAAAAAATTCAAAATTACATTACTTTATATTTTTTAAAGGATTATACAACTATAGTCAATCATAAATTTTAATTATTATTGTAATACTATTTTAAACTAAGTGTAAATTAAAATATTTTTAACTGTTTTATTAATAGGTACCAAAGGAGATCTTAGAAATGTAGAAAATGTGGATACAATTACAATTAAAGAATGTAAAAAACTGAAAAAAAAAGTAAAGGCATATAAATATGTCGAATGTTCTGCTTTGAAATGTGAAAATTTGGAAGACGTTTTTGTTGAAGCAATTCGAGCG
>NW_017100227.1:2789-7274 GCF_001263275.1 Habropoda laboriosa | reverse complement strand
AAATTTTAATGTTTAATAATTTTAATGTCTAAAAATATACATCATTCCAAGGATCTTACAATTTTTTAATCTTTTATTATTACAAAAATGTAAACATGATTAAATAACATCGGACTATTTACTGATGCTGAGTGTTTGCGAAGCCGAAATTCATGGACAGATATATTAGGTAATTTTAAAAAGTTTTAGTTTAAATTTATCTTGGAAATTTCATACAAATTGTTTTGGAATGCAATTATGCAATGTAAAAGACCTATTTTAATTTATGTTAATTCATTATTGTGTTATATGAATGAACTTCACACTATGGAATCAAAAAGTATAATAATTAAATGAAATTTAAGTAAAAATGAAATACATATTATGCATCATTACAGTTATTACGAATAATTTTCTCTTATACTATATATGTTTTTACTTATTTCCTATGTATGTACAATTTATCATTATCAGATTGAATATTGCTATACACTCTGCAAGTAACTAAATACTATTGTAATTTTCTTATACATACAAAATCAAGTGTAGGAAAACAGTCACATTTATAGAATTTCAGCGGCCAAATATTCCATCAGAAATAGGTGTCACTTTTTGTTGTATTATTTTTCCATAACCTCCTCTTCCACTATCAAAATCTGATCTGTACTCATCCCTTACCTATAAAAGTATAAATTATTATATAATACAAACAAATTTTAATATGGTAATATAAAAAATTGTATCATAAAAAAAATTATATACTTGTCCTCCAGTTTTTCCTCTTCCATATTGTCTACCTTCAATAAAGCCTGCATCCCAATCTGTCCTAATTATTCTGTCATCTAAACGTGTTCCATTAATATATCGCATACAATTTTCAGCATCAGACCTTTGGTAATATTCAACAAAACAAAAACCACAAGGAGTCTTTTTATATTTGTCCAAACCCATTATAATTCTCCTAATATCACCACACTTAGAAAACAGTTCATATATTTGTTCTTCTGTGGTATAAAAAGATAAATTTCCAACATATAAAGTTGTGGAATTCCTTAAAAGTCTGTCCTGTTCAGCTCTTGAACCCTAAAAATGTAAATCATAATTGTTATAAAAGAAATTACATAATAGCAAAATTTAATATGTTACTGTAAACACTGATTTAAAACATGTTTATTACATGTAATATTTCTAAGATATTAAAAAGATAGTACATTGAATAATTACATTACATGCCTAACCTTAAAATGTTGATCACGATATGAACTTAATTCCACAGAAGGTGAAGTTGATGGATTTACTTTTGTCGTCATTTTAAATATCTTTACAAAAATTTTTTAAATTAATTCTTATTTTATTTTTATACACTCAGAAGACCACACAGAACGCCACTTTTATTTATTAAACACACTCAACATTATTACGAATATAAATGTACCAAACATACTCAAAATAACAAAACTGCCATCTATCCAAGAAGAAAGTAAACAAATATATCGAAAAATTTGACATTTTAAATTATCAAGTTAAGAAATTTATTAATAATTATTTAAATCTTTTAACGTCTGTTTACTTAGAATGCTAGTCATACTAACTTTTATAGTCAGAAATTAAACTCAGGTTCTGAGACAACATATGATTCCGTAAATAATGACAATTTAAAGTTGAGTACCAAATTTTAGTTGTAATTCAAGAACATAGACATTAAAATATGTGTATTCAATTAAATATTTAATTAAATAGTACACTTTTTAAATTAAATTTCGACATGTTGCTCTTTTTTTAAATTAAATATCAGTAACATAAACGCCATAATTACAATACTTCAATGTTTCTGGAACAAAAAACTTTAAGTTACAAATCTCCTTGGAATCATTTTAATTACGAAAGTTAACCACATTCTATTGTATAATAATAGATTGTATATTTTCAAATTATTTAAACATTTTCAAAATGAACGATAAGTTACAATCATTCATCAGTTCACGCGAAATTGCAGTTTCTGATTCATCGACAGCCAGTTCTGCTTCCGACGCTAAAAGTAAATGCTTCGGATTATTCCGAAGTTGCTTTGGAGGTACTCGTAAAAAAGAATCCTCAGAAGATATTGTAGACGATGATGTTAAAGAATATGATTATGTAGTTGAAAAACTTATTGTAAAACGTGTGCCTTTTATCCTGTGTTCAATACCAAAAAATACTTTAGACTACAATACTAGTAATTCTAGTAAGGACGCTTCACACTCATTGTCAAAAGTGAACACTATATATACTACTGCATCAGAAACTCAGTCGTTGATATATTATTCTGATAAATTTGATCGAAATATTCCGCCTTTAAGAAACTCTAATAAATGTTTGCATTTTGAAGCAAATACAACTATATTGAATGAAAGAAATAAAAAACGCACATTGTCTACTGATTACCATACTAGGTTAACTGAACTAATGGAAATTATGAGTAGTTTACATCCAGATTTAAAAGAACATGAAAGATTGCCCAAAGATCCTTGTCCTTTGAATACGACAAAAAATCGAAGTATTTCTTCTACAAAGCCATGTACTAGAGTATTTTTAGACAGAAATAATGGAAGTCAGAAGCAAAAAGTGTTTAAATCTCAGACTTGTGTCTCAGAACCATTTTTAAAGAGAAAAGGTTTAAACTTTCTTATAATTTCAATAACTTTTAAAAAGTTAATAATAAATTTTGCATATTTTTAGAGTTTGAAACTGTAAGTTCTTATGAAATTAAGTCAAATAACGAACAGAAAATTTATAATTTGAATCAATTGCAATATATGACTTCGGATTATATACAAGATTATTATGCTTTTAAATCTGAAACATCTCCCGTTCAGCCTGTCCAAGATATATCCTGTGACTCCGCAAATTATGCGAAGCCAATTATCGATGTAACTCAAATTAATGCAGAAGATAACAATAATCAAATTAATAACTGTTTACGACGTGCTCGTCAATCTTCGAAAAATGAATTTAAGACATCTGAAAAAATTGTACACACTAATCCATCAAATACGATATTAAAGTGGAAAATCCTTGTAAAGCATTATAAATCTAAAACGTTGTATTGCTCTAAAAATTCTCAAGAAATGACCAAATATTTTAACACATGTTAACAAGTATGATTCATTCTTTTAACGAATAGTTTTAGTATTACCATAGGCAAGATATACATATAAATAGATATACCTCGACTGTACTTGTGGAATAACCTTCAGGAAATGTAATCATTTTTTTTTCAAATTTTTCAAAATAACGCTTTTCCTGGAAAACCAGGTTTCTGTATCACAGAACATTTAAACAATTTTATTTTTTATAAATAATTATTACATTATATGTTTCTAGCTATAAACATCGTTACGAGGGAAAATTCGAATTATATGTTTAAATATACACATTGTTTTTGTTGAATGCTATAGTAGCACCATCTGTTCACAACGAAGGGTTATATTCGTGGACAAATAACCTCATCTAGCGTAAAGCGGTGGACGTTTATTTTTTGGTGGTTGTAATAATATATGAAATAAGTAATACATAATAATTTGTTTCTAATTTTTTGTGTTAGCAAAAAAGTATCAAAATGGTAAGTGAAAAATAATAGTATATAAACATATTTTAAATGTTTAGAATATTGTCATCATAACCTTATAAATCCATTCACAACTTAATAAATGCTAAACGAATTGGAAAGTTGATATTCTTTTTTTGCAAATTATCTTGGTAATTAAAATAATAATTAAACTATAAAAACAAATCAATAAAAAGAATTGTTTTCATTTTTAAATTAAATTTTTCACGATGAATTTAATGATGAATGATGAATTAAATTAACATCTACTACATTACTCACATTTATATATCTTTAATATGATTGTATATGTAATATTTATTTACTTTGCAGACGATTGGGAAAAATAATAAGATGCTACAGCATATCAATTATAGAGTCAGAATCATTTTGCAAGACTCCAGAACATTCATAGGCACATTCAAAGCTTTTGATAAGCATATGAATCTTATACTTGGTGATTGTGAAGAATTTCGTAAAATTAAACCAAAGAATACAAAGCAACCAGAAAGAGAAGATAAACGTGTGTTAGGCTTTGTACTCTTGAGAGGAGAAAACATTGTTTCTTTAACGGTGGAAGGTCCCCCACCTCCAGAAGAAGGATTGCCTAGAGTACCTATACCTGGTGCAGCACCTGGCCCTGGTATGGGTCGTGCTGCTGGTCGAGGTATGCCTGCTAATGTTGCTGGTGTACCTGCAGGGTTGCAAGGACCTGTAAGAGGTGTTGGTGGTCCATCTCAACAGATAATGACACCAGGAGGCAGAGGACAAGTTTCTGCACCACCACAAATGCATCCAGGTGGTCCTCCACGAATGCCAGTTGGAGGTCCTCCACCTGGAATGATGGGTCCACCACCAGGCATGATGGGTAAGCATTTTGTAGATTTATATTGTTTCTTTTTGATATATTAAAAAGAAGT
>NW_017100227.1:2426-2642 GCF_001263275.1 Habropoda laboriosa | reverse complement strand
ATTATAACGAGAAAAATAATAAAAGAAATATTGTAATAATGAAAGAAGTATGCATGTAAATGACAATAAATTGAAATATTAATATTGCAGTTTTTTCTAATTGATAGATGTAATTAGTGTGTAATAAATATTTACAGTTAATAAGGAGATAGGCAACTGATATTCAATATAAAATTTCCTTCTACATTTCAGTTATTTCATTGAAAAATCTGTCAA
>NW_017100227.1:0-2408 GCF_001263275.1 Habropoda laboriosa | reverse complement strand
TTAATATTTTAAGTTTAAAATTTACAAATTTTTTAATATTTTTTTAAATCCGTTTTCTTTAAAGAAATAAAGGCTTCTCCTATTTTGAAGAAATATGCATATACATGTGTATAATTATTTTACACTTCTACCCATATGCACCGTATTTCAATATACTAATCTGACAATCTAAACAAATAGAATAAATCTAACTATTTTAAACTTTACAATGCCCATTAAATGTATTATTTCAATGATACAAAGTATGAACAAGTGTCAGACTTTTTCATTTTATACATATGTAATATGTACAAAACTGTGTTGCATGTTTCATTTCGTTGTAACAATACAAGTTTTTTAAAGTCAGCTTTTATAATTACACAGAAAATCGTACATTAAGATATTACTAACATCTTATAAAAAAACATGATTAGTTTGGACTGTTCCAACAAAAACGTAGACTAATGGATATAAAATTAGTTTTTAATTAGTAAATTATATTTTTAAATATAAGCACAGACGAGATACAGAATAGACCTAGCAACCTAATGTATTTTTGTGTCCAACGTTCTGAAATACCCATCATGTAAAAAATCGAAGGATTTGTTATGCCCTTTACGGTATCAAGCGGTGAAAGATGGTAAAGTCGACAGATATAAAAAATCATATTATAAGATAAGTGTATAAAATGTATTTTATAAAAGGTTACAATATACCAGTATTGTTTTACAGCACTTTACAGTCTATTTATTTCTCTTTTACACACCACGTCCATTTCCTTTTGCATAAATAAGATGTTAAAGGAATGAAAAATTGATTATAAGTATCAATTGAAGATAATAAATATGACGAGGATAGCAATAGCGAAGAGAGATAAGGAAAGGAATGAGGTTCGACAAGGACGGAAAATTTTTAAAAGTGAAACTAACGCCATCTCGCGTTTGGCTCCACGAACTAACGACTCGTTACTCGGAACACAGAATATGAATAGAGGTATTAAACAAGGAACGCACTAGTGTGCGAGAAGGATAGAGAGAAAACGTTTCCTATTGGTCCGCGGGCTGTAATGGCCGCCTCATAGACGCTAAATCAAGTCGGCCAGGGAAAAATCATTAAGAACTCATTAATTAGGATGATTTTGTGAACTTTTAGAACTGAAGAATGAAGTGTGAACTTTCAGAAACTTTCACATATAGTTTTTAATGCACTAGACCCTTGCAATAATTAGTTATTAACAATTATTGTGCGTAGTATCGGCAGCAGTACCGCACATAATTCTGGTTTTTCATTAATTTCGTAACTTTCTACTAAATTCTCATGAAACTAATTATATGCGTCTAAAAGGCAACTCTTTTAGCTACATTCTCATATAATTTTTATTAATACGTCCCTTGTGGTTTGATAGTTACTTAACATTCTTTGGGTGAGTATTACACCCGTCGCAATCAAGCGTAATAAATTTTCGTTATTTCAATAGACATGAGTAACTAATTATGCATTTTGAAGCATGTAGAACGTAGAATGGACTTTTATTTATATTCTGCAATTAGTTTGATAGCCGTAAGTGATCTGGTTTACTAGATATTAGCAATTGTTTACAACAGTTCACTATACACGAGTACGATGAATAGGGGACTCTCTCATATAATATTTAACAACTCTTGAACTAAACCGAATATGTTAATAAGAATTATAAAAGAATATAGCTAAAGGAGTTGCCTTTCAAACGCATATAGTTAGTTGTATGAGACTTTAGTAGAAAGCTATGAAATTATTGAAAAACCGTAAAGGTACTTGATTGTATGCGGTATCGTTCCCGACATCACCTACTAAAATTGTTAATAACTAATTATTAAAAGGATCTAGTGAATTAAAATCAATATGAGAAAGTTGTTAAAGGTCCACTCTTCATTCTTCAATTCTAAAAGTTCACAAAATCACCGTAATTGTTGAGTTATTCATGATTTTTCCCTGGCCGACTTTACTTAGGACCTGAATGGTGGACCTTAGATTCGTGCGGACCAATAGGAAACGTTTTCTCTCTATCCTTCTCGCACAGTAGTGCGTTCCTTGTCTAATACCTCTCTTCACATTCTGTGTTCTGAGTAACGAGTCGTTAGTTCGCGGAGCCAAACGCGAGATGGTGCTAGTTTCACTTTTAAAAATTTTCTGTTCTTGTCTATCCCTATTCCTTTCCTTGTCTTACTCATTTCCGTATTGCTAAATACAGTAAATTCTCTACAAGAGTCAGTAAGTTTGGATTCTACAAGTGACAGTATAGATGGTCATACGTCTAGGCTGCGTCATTGCTGCGCCCATGTTATCTCGTTTGCAGTCAGTCAAGCGTGTAACGCTACACCAGTCGATTTCCTTTACGAGATTTCACGGATCGACAAATCATAATAGAAAAATATAATTTCTTTAATTTT
>NW_017100226.1:65038-87164 GCF_001263275.1 Habropoda laboriosa | reverse complement strand
ACGACTTGCTATTTTGTTTACAAATAATTTACCATCCAAGGAATTTGCATGAATTGCATGTTAGGTAGTTAGTTGATTTATTACTGTATATTGTGTGCTGATTTGAAAGTTACTGAATATTTTTACGCGTTTAACTTATGCTTCTCCCCAATTCTCGTCGCGTATTTTATTCAAATTTTCTTATATTCTAGAATCGAAAAAGATGTGAATTCGCGTTTTTTCTTTTGATTCTCTCAATTTTTCAATTGCATTACGCATTATTGCAATAATTTCTATCGTTACATTTAATTCTAATTGTTTAGCAGCTTTTGTGCTGCTATCGACCCTACATTTTACTATCACTTGTGGAATCGACTCTACATTTTTTTTTTTACGTGGAGGTAGGCCGACTCTATGTGATAAACAATTGGCAACCAAACAGGTGGCTCTCCCTCTACATTCGACGGATAATGTGTACAGGCATTTGATGTAATTTCTTAGCAATTTGTTTTTGTAATTCATCCAAAGCGATATATTATGAAATTAAATTAAACACTCAATAAGTGTTAACATTAGATTGGTTCCTCGATATGGCCATGGTGGTCATCAGTGAATGTAGTGCCTCAAATGTTTAGAATAATTAAAATAAAATAAATGTTGTCAACTAAAAATTTTGAACGTCATAGCTAGTTAGACATTATTTTTAATTGAAAAAAAAAAATTATAAAGCATAATACTATAATCCTATGCTTAAAATGTATTTTCTTGTGGCCGCCTGACAGCAACCTGTAAATCTGGCGTGACAGTGAACGAGTTAATAAGTAAATGTAGTTCAAATTATGTCGTGTTTTATGTCATTTTCATCAGAAAAATCTCATCAATATGTTAAAAAAAATTTCGGGATAAAAAAACGTAAAATTAAAAAAGTTGATATTTAAATTGCTTGGATGCATTTCTTTCGAAATATCTATTATTCAGTAGATCTATTCTCACCTTTCTTTATCTTCGTTGAATTTGTCCATCAAGCTCCCACACTTCATTGAATTAATTAACTCACATCGGAACGAAATCAAATTCTAGCAAACAGAATATTAAAAAAAAAAAAACAAGCAAACGAGAAGAAAATAAAATATTTGATAAATCACCAACGCAAGCCACGGAAGCGAAGAAACAGCGGTCCTAAAAGATTCAAAAACACGCGCAGAGCTTTCGAGGTGCATCGTACTTTCGCTGCAGTAAAAATGTCAAGAAGCATTCCAACTGGCGGTGCACGGTGCACAGTCGGTGCAGAAATTACAGAAAGATTTATTTGGCGTATCCATCCTTAAAGAAAGAGAACCTGTATTTGTAAAAAAAAAAGACTATGTGATGCGAGTGGAAAAGTGTATAAAGCGTCGACTGTCAACTTTTTCTTGGCCCTGGTTATGGGTAAATACCCAAAAACCATGAATTTCGCAATAAAAATAAGGGCAAAAACATAGCAAGCAGGTTCAGACTATTCAGCTGACTGAGAGAACAAAGCAAGTATAAAAAATGCGATATCACACTGAGAGGTAGCTGATTAATCAGTCCGCGGCTCAGTTGAATGGTCAGATACACCACAACCTAAACCTGCTCGCTATGTTTTTACCCTAAGAGTAATAGATCAACATCTGACGGTGCATATTGACAACGGACACGGGGCATGAATAAATCAATCATTTTTGAAACAAAACGAGTCTATCCTTTTTACGATACGAGCTATCCCTTGCACTTTCACTCAAGTTCCCGCGCTTTTGCAGATTTCCTGCATCCATAGAGAACCTAACTTCCAATCCTCGACTGTTTTTTAATAGATCAGCGACCAATTGAAACCTGATTGGCTGATCAATACTTTAAAAAGAGTGAACATCTTGACGAACACTATTATCAGTGCGCCCTCAGATCCCTGATGAAGCTAGCTGCAATGCTAGCGAAAGCTTCCAAACAGTACAAACTGCAACCATCGACTTCTTTCTCGAATAGTCGACGGTAACACGAGAATCTTAATTAGGACCTTTTGAAAAAGCGACATTGCCTAACGTTCGCGTCATAAACCGAATCGACCAAACAACTTGAGCTTCACCCGCAGTCTGTAAATTCCCGATTTACCCGCGGATCGCCCGGAGGAAGCAGTCGCGATACCAGCCATAGTCGCGTTTCATCGGCGACGATAATTGTCCAAGTCCAAAATGTGGCGAACGGTCGAATCAGAAACGGAGTTTCATCCGTTCGAAACTGCGCGCGATATACGAAATTGCCGGCATTCTGGGCCGCGATCGCCGCGAAATACTGTGTTGCGCGCAAGGCGGGACAAGGTCCTGGTAGAAATTATCCGGCATTTCGAAACCCTTGGATTACCCTTATCGCGCGACCCAAATTCAAGCCCCTCCATTCCCGAGCGGATTACCAGACCTCCCGCACGGTAACATTCCGGAGAAATCCCAACCTGAAACATCCTGTGGAGGGTTATGGATACACAGCGGCAGTGCACGCGCGCGCAGTCATCCACCTACGGTTAGATGGAGGCTGTTTGGTGGAGAATTGAGAATCCTCCTATGTGTTTGCGAGGACAGAGAGGAAGCAGAAGGGTGTACACGCGACCGAGCTGCAACGTGGTAGCGCGTGGAGACCGATGCATAGTCGCGGGAAATGAGCTGTGTGTGTGTGTTGTGTGCATGCGGTGTGTACACGGGGTGTCTACTTGTTTGGGAGTTAATACACGGTGTACGTCACGCGACTCTGGGAGAAAAAGTGGCTGAATTATGTTTTATCTTTTTATTTTTTATTTTTTAGGGGAATGTAGTTGTTCTAGATGTTTGATATAGAAAATACTTAAGTATAATGAATAATATTGTGTACGAAGAACTATTATACATACGAGTAAATTAAATTTGAACATTTTTAGTTGTAATTTGACGACTGCCGGGGAAAAGCAACAGAGTCGAAAAATTGCAAGTGTTTGTTATTGGTATTTCGGTATGCAACGGTGTCGACGTAGAGTGAATATATTGAGCAAAAGGTGCTATCTTATATACAAGAATAAATAAAAATTCCAACATTTTTAGTTATAATTTGAAGGGTGCAGGGTCCAGAAACTGAAATTTTGTAGGAGAAAGAAGGACACTTTGCATTTCTGTACTTTTCCCAATGAAAATATTTTTTAAACGTTGGACTAATGCCTGATTTAGATGAACAATTAGCTGTTTACTTAAGCAACCACTTAATTGCGATGATTCTTCTTCAAATTTTTGTCGCTTTCTTGTCGTATAATATTACGTGACTATTCTTCGTAACATATGGAGCTTTTAGAATGGTAATTACATTGTACAATAGACTGTGCGAATTATTCTCCTGTTGCTTTTCCGCTGCACAGTCGCGGGGGGTTGAACGCGCAAACTCGGCAGACGGAACCACTCGTACGCACTCGTAAGCGCACACGAGCGGAGGGGAAACGGAAATAGAGGCATATGCAAACGTATGCCGTCAACGAGGGTATTGTCGCCGGTCCCGTTGGCATTATTGGATTAAATACACTCGAGTATCCGATCGTCGAGACAAACGACCGGCCACAACGAAACCACGCTTGTCATTCGTAATTGGTCCGATCAGCGGGGATCATTTCCGGTTCGCTTGTTGTAATTCGACCAAGCTAATCGAACGACTTTTATCCATTAGGATGTCAGGGTTGAAGTTGACGTTTTTGGGTCAAGAGTAATTTTATTACGAATGCAATAATTAACAACGATTGCAGGAAAAAATTGAGGATTTCAGTAGAACAAGTAAATCGTTAGTCAGACGAAGTTTGGTTTAAAGGTAAATGAGGGATAGAATGTTTCTTTTTATTGGAATGTATCAGTTTAGAATGATAATAATGTGTAATACTTTTAGTATAAATTTATGTAGTGTATTGTAATGATATTATTACAATAAAATTGTTAATATTATTATTACAATAACGAGGCAAGTAGATTGAGTGAGCTGATCATGCCAAGTGCACTGCATTTCCTTTGGAATGTCATGGTTGAAATGGTAAAGGGCTTAGAGACTGACGGTTAAGATGTAGGGTAACAGTACCTAATATGGAACACCGCAATATCTCGGCACGTAAGTAACAAAATCAATCGGCAATGGTTCAAGATTTTTCATTAAAAACAAAAGACAATCATATTCACAGTTGAGCTTCAGTTATAAGTCTATCGTTGAATGAAAAATTTTTCATTAAACATGTTTGTGTTTGAGTCTTCGAAAGAAATTCACCGTTAAATTTTTTCTTCTTCTTAGTATAATTATTATTTTTTTGTCGAAATACGTATGTACTTAATATGGAACACGTCCTTATTAATATTATATTTTTACCATTATAAGTGCATTATATTACTGTACTGCAATATATTACACAGTTTTATGCTATCATTATTAACACTGTTCGTATAATAGATGGAAGTTGTAGCACCAAAAATTAAAGGAAAATCTTGGGACAATGTTCCAAAAAAATAGAAGATACTTGTTTGTCTTTTTTATTTATATAAATATTCAATTTTCACAGCGAAAATAGAGTTTTTTGAGATTTCTTTACAAATTTCCTAGATGTTCCATATTAGGTACCACTTTCTCAACTCGCCGCGCTTGACTTTCTTTACATTTTTTACCATCACATCAAGACACTCGAACTTTTGCATAGTTAACTATTAACATACGGATATCTACCAATTTTGTCTATGTTAGGCAAGCTTTCAAAATCAGGTGTTCCATATTAGGTACAGTTACCCTACATGTCAGTCAAAGTGATAATTACGAATGAAGTTGTTATTAATAAACTTACGGCACCAGACATACCTCACAGCTTTCCTATTTGTTAATTCGAGAAAATATTACGCGAAACCAGAGGATAATTGAAAATTATCCGTCTGATTTATGCGTATGCGAATTCCATATTAGTCACTGTACGTGCGCGTACGTACGCGATTAAGTAGTATATGGCCGCGTGAGTCAGACATACAGATTCCCGTATTAAGCTCAATTCATGTGCCAGCTTTACACAGCAGCTGCCAGTAAGTTCATCATACTGTGAACATGTGACGAATACCATCTTTACTCAACCTCTAATCTGAATATTTCCTATTAGAATTTCTAACAAGGAAGAGTGTCTAGAGTCTAGACTCTGTTTAAACGTATTTTGAACACTATATTATTCTCGTTACGTATTCTCTCTCCTTTTCTATTTAAAACTTTCTAAAACTTAAATCGTACAATATTTTTAGATATTTTCTCATCAGAAATTTTGGTATTTCAGAAGTTCTCAATTATTTTTCATCAATTTCTGAGTATATCTATTCCTCTAACATGGACATCATTAATTTCATCTCACACATTCCCAAACACCTTTCGGAGTCCCCAAAATACAGACAATTTTTTCATATTTTCACAAGTCTCGTAACACAGAATTCCCACAACTAAAAGCATAGAAGTGATCAATTTCTTTTCACAACTCAATTCAAAATTCTTACAATTGAGGACACGAAGAGTTTCAAAGTTCCAGCAACTCGAAATACAGAAACGATCAATATCTCTCCGCAGCTCAATCCGCCCAGACCAAACGACACAAAGAAGGCCGATATCACCTTGTTTCAAACCAGCGATATTTACCCAGGTCCCTTAATCTAAAATTTCGCGCCGGCCTCGATATCGTCAATACCTTGAAATTTCCATAAATTGCACAATCAAAAATTCCAAGCGAACCGAGAGCTCGCAGGTCGTTGGTTCGCCAGGCCGAAATTCCCCATTTCACATTCGCAACGAACCGTCGATCCAACATTTCCGCGCCCCGAAACACAGATCTCGTACACTAAATAAAACAGCCGGAGCACGCTCGGTCCGCCATATTATAATATTTCGCGAGTGCTCTCCGCCGGCGGGCGGAATACGTGCGCCGCGAGGTAAGCCTTACAGCCACGCACTCTCGTCCATGTGCAAATATACATGCACGCCCAACGGAGCGGGGTCGCGCGTGTACATAAACACGCGTTGAATACGTAAACTCCTCCCAAACAGCTGTGCGTGTCTCAAGCGTAGTGTACCCGAGAGAGAGAGAAGGAGAGCTGCGGAAACGCGAGTGCGAGCGTGCACCGGAAATGAATGCATATGCGTGCAAACGAGGGAATCGCCGTTGGTCCAGTCGGTATTATTGGATTAAATACACTCTCTAATGCAGACGGACGTCTAAATGGAACTGCGATTGTTGTCTGTGGTCACGCGATCCACACACACACGCTCGATACTTTTCGAGGCGTGTATCGGTTGTTGTCCATACTGCAAAGTTTCACCCCTTCTTATTCCTTTTCGCCTTTTTCTTCTCCTTGTTGTTTCTCTCGAATTCACGTCGATTCGGTCTTCCAGCTGAAATTGCTCGTACACCCTAAGTGCACGTTCTCCTCGTGTTCTCCCTGTACTTTTACGGGAACCCCCGCGAACGTGCGCGCACACACACGCAGACAGGAGGATATACTTGGAAAGTTTCTTTATTAAAGTTGTTGGAATCGGCGAATCGATCGGCCGGCTTTATTTTCCATAACGATCGGATGCGTATTGGCAAAGCGATTTTGCTTAGTTGGAAGTAGTGAATTAGTGCAGATGGGTTTCGAGTAAATTCCTTTCCCACAGAATCTTCCAAGTAGTAGTAACGTCGTTAACGATGTCTTTGTTGCATTTATATGTAAGAATGATTCGATAAAGAGTGTCAGAAAATTACAATTATTATTATTCAATTTAACCCTCTATAACTTGATTTTTCTATATCGGTTGGTTTATTTTTCGTTACTCACAAAAATTGCATTATTACTAAAAACATGGTGGTAATAATGTTATTACAGTTGGAGTTCAATTCAATTTTATCAACAGTATTTTTCATAGTCAAATTCTGAGTGCAAAAGTACCGAACTACATTTATCCTCAACGTCAAAAAATCAATCTCAACGAGTAGAATCATCCGCAACAAACCCTCCACCCCGTAAAACTCAGCACTGACCCAACACTTTTTCAAATATCAAGCAAAAATTAATTCTTTCAAGACAGAATCTGCAATTTTTCACAGTCAAATTCTACACTCTAAAGTCCACCAGAAATTTTCCTCCCGAAAACTCGTGCAATTCGCTACAATTTAACCATGGACACAATCTCGCCAATCAAGGAATCAATTCTAACAAGCCCCCCATCACCGTGTACACACCCGCGAAACTCAACTCAGCATTGTCCCGACACTTTTTAAAATATCAGTGGGAAAATTGTGCCGTGAAAAAAAAAAGAAGAAAAAAATTGTTATTGCAGCCAATGCAACCGTTCTCCTCTCGCGTTTCTCTCCCTCCAGTGTACAACATGAAAGCACATACAACGGTAGTACCTAGTCAAATCCATACGCGTACGTTTTTCGGGGGATAGAATTTTGTAACGGGACCCTGTGCGTCCCCTGGCCCGGGGAGTATATAGAAAAACATAACGCATCGTATGAATAGTCACGGTTCGTGAGAGCACTGTTAAACACCGTTCGAAACGCGACTCGAAAATCGAAACGCGGCACGTACGCGTCGTCGAGCGGGGAATTGTTGCCGCTGTTGGTTCCCGTTAACGTTATTGGATTCTCTACACTCGAATAAGCCATCAGCCAGACCAAGCATCCTCTACGAAATCGTATTCGTTACGCGAATAGTCACGCGTCTTTGTTATTACCGTGACCACCGTTGCCTGCTACCTTCTCACGGACCCACTCGGAACACATTCACTTTGTGCCGCCACATGTGCATACTCGATGCATAACGACGTACAGAGAGAGAGAGAGAGAGAAGAGAGAGTGGATAGTAGGAAGGAAGACTTGTTTTACGCGATGAACTCCGCTGTGGCACGAATTACGAGCGATTCGCGAGGACGGAACGGGTTCTTTGAGCGTGACGCCGCGGAAATTGGACTGGAAATCTCTGCCTTCCGGCTTTTGAAGCCTCCTAGAAATAAACTTTGGATTTTTGGTTTCGGTTGCATTGACGTCTGAACTTTCGTATGTTGTGTTGTTTTGGGAGGGTTGATTGAGGTGTAACTTCTGTTTAGCAAGTTAATTAGTAATCTAATTTTGGGGTTCGTGGGATTTCCTGGGTAGAGGAATCGAGATTGAGTTGATGACTTATTTTTTGGAAGCATGATGTGATTGTTGAAGGCGACTAAATTTTATTTTGTGTTTTGTGTAGAGATAAAGTTGATGATTTATTTCTGGAACCATATGTGATTATTGAAGCTGATTGAAATTTTTTGTGGCTATTCTATTCTTCAAAGGTATGAGATATTGTTATTTCATATAATACTAGTCAACTGAAGACATCCCAAATTACTGCCTTATGGTTTCTTTTACGGGTACTTGTGCTTGTGTTGATTGTTCGTTTCTCAAATATTTTTATCACTAATTGCTACGTAATTTTTATACACAGTAGCCTGTTATTTTGTCTGTAAAATTATATTCGTCGTACTATTAGTTTGACTTCATAGTACCGAGAATCCCCGATATTCACATAAAATATTTTTGTAAAATTCTCAACAGAATACAGGATACAGCAAATGAACACAAATTTCTGCTAATATTCAAAGAATCAACGCATTCATTTCTCTTAATCAAAGAACGAATCGAACATTTAACAACTTAAATCGTGTTTTGGCTATAGTTATACAGAAACTGGTACTTGCAAAAAAGCAAGTTGACACTTCTTCAATCAACAAATCATCACTGAAAAACTCTTCAATTTTTCCACCAATCCTGCAATAAATACACATTTGCCTCAAGATAAATCTATTCTTTACCAAACAACAACGCTCAAGCAAAAAAAAAAAACAAGTTGACACTCCTTGAATCAACAAATCATCAATGAAAAGCACTTCGAATCTTTCACCAATCGTGCAACATACCACCATATCATAGACAGAAAGTGCATTGCACACGCAGCTTTACACAAGGTTCGTGTCAAAAAGGGTTCACTTTTGACGAGCGCGGAATCGAAGAGCCGCGCGGTTGTAAATAGAAAATTAGATCGGCACACGGGACGCTCCGCAAACGAGCAATTACAGATCCGATAATTCGCGCAAATGAGCAGGATGACAAAGGTAGAGCCGGTGTTATTCGCGTTACGACGAATGTTAAAAACACAAACACAAACCGTAATCGTGTTATTCAGCGTGTACGCGACCGCCTCCGTGGGAATTGCATTAAATTGCAGAGAGAGAGAGAGAGAGGACACCGGATTTCGCGCGGCAGATGAGAGGAGATGGGGGAAGAAGGGAGGCGAGGGCCTTTGTGGCCGGCGAATTCGTTTCCATGTAATTAGAAGTGCGATGTGCGGTTCGGTGGAAATTTTGAACAACGCCACTCGTCTCGCACGCATCGCGAATTTACAAGCGGCTGTGCAACTGACGCTTTTGTTGTTGTTCGGCGCACGCGTGAGAATGTTTATCGGATTAAATACACGCAACCAATCGTGGATGGGTTGCATGGACGATGGGTGAGACGGTTGGTAGAGGGATGGGAGGTGTGAAACGCACAGCATCGATTATTATCCGCAAATAATCACGGGATCCTGATTGTCGCTGACTTTGCGTCGCGAAATTGTGCTATCGATCGTGCTGTTGCAATTCTGTTGCACACGGTCGGATGTGAATAACGCGAAACTAGGCATCATGTTGGTTGATGGAGCTCTGAATCGATGATGGAATTATTGTAAATTCTGGGGGAGCAAAAAGTACAGGTTGATGACGGTATTCGAGCATTTGAAAATTGAGGACGCGGAGTGGGAGGGTAATGTTGTAGGATTTGTACCGGTTTCAGTGAAGATTCATTTGGCGAATTTCAATGTTCATGGGTAGGTGACATATTTTGTTTTCAAAGGAATTTCGGTCTAGAGTTGAGATTAAGCAGTGAAAATTGCAAAAAGGTCATCTTTTTTCTATTTTTTCGTTCGAGATTCTGTAACTGTGGAGTATCGTAAAGTATGGAGATATGGATTAATTAGAAAAGGCACTGAAATTTGAATTATTCAGGAACTAGTAGTTACATTGTGTCAGAAATTTAAATAACAATTCTAGATCCATTCATGGATCAGAGAAACTGAAAAGAGTTAAATAATCTACGAAGACTACTATCTGATTGCATTATGAAACTCTGAAATGAGAAACGAATTCACCTTTCCTTCATATCGAACTGAAATATAAAAAAAAAAGACGTAGTCCATTAAGAAATGAATTTTTGCAACCCTTTCTTTGCCATTCCCTTAACCCCTTAACGCACACACGTGCGTCTCACGCAGACTTTTTGTCTCGTGTCTTGTGTCTCGTGACGATTTTTTTCATTTCCCATATTGCGTTATCTTTTCTATTACATCAAAAACATAAATTACAGAATCGTAAATAATGGAAGACTTATTTCTACATGCTTTCCATACACTTTCGTGAAAAAAACAAAACTAATCACTTTTGGTACATTAAATCGAAAAAAAATGTGAGCTTCTATGCACCTAGGGAACACATTCGTGAAGAAATAAAGTAGATCATTTTTAGTACATCAATTTGATAAAAAAAATACGAGAACCAAGGGGCTATGGATGAACGGTCTGATCATAGACCGACTCATTTCACTTCTTAATCCCTTAATGCACACATCCGTGTCACACGAATAAACTAATCATTCAATATGTGCATTTTCTCGGTTACATTTCTTCACTTTCCACGTTGCGTTATCTCTGCTATCACGCCAAAAACATAAGTTACAGTACACTATAAACAACGAGAAACTTGTTTCTATACGACTAGGATAAAGTTTGCTAGATTAACGCGTTCCGCGCCACGTGTACCATTTTCGGTACATACCTAAACCTCGTTTCTCGGCAAGAATTCTTGTATACTTTCAATATCAATAAAGTCATTCGTTTGTTATATAGTGCATTTTATAGTTTCAATATTTACTTTACGAATAAATAAATTCCGAGCTCAAAAATCTCGAAAATATATAATGTTTAACTAACTGGGGTTTATGGCACGGATTCCAGGCGACGTTACTTTTGAGAAGGTTTTTCTACGATTTCCTTGACAACAATAGCCTATTCAAGCCAGAGGGCAAAAATCCGGTTTATTAGTTGATGGCCGCGGAAATTCTTCACTTCTGCGGGCCACATGGTGACCCGGTACTTGCCTCTGCGCCCTAAACCCGTAAAATTGACGTTTCGGCAAGATCACCACGCGGGGCAGACACCTCTTTTGGGACCGTCTCTCCCTCACCGCCTACACCCCACTCTACGGACCACGGGGGAGTGCTCGAGGGCCTAAGAGGGCGGCTCTAGGGGGTGAAAGGCTGACGATTTGCCGATGAGGTTAACTACCCACCTTGACAAAATCATATATAATAAGCAAATTCAAGAGATTCTAACATTCCAAGTAAAACACTCGACATCACCTTGAGCGCGGCCTCGTCCGCGATATTCGACGTTGTCAAACCACAAGTGCGGTCCAGTCCGCAAAAACCGATATTTCAAAATAGAGTACGATCACCATCGCGACATTAATCAGTTGGCACATACGTGCAATAATCACCAACGCCAACCCGACCTTCCAACAATCACGAAGCTGCGTTAACATATAATTTCCACATATTTACCAAACTGGTAATGACACTTGCTCGAAAACTGCTTGGCATGGAACGTGTTAACTTGAAAAAAAAAAAGGGAGGATCGAGGGGATGAAAATGGGCGGTTTGATCACAGACTGACTCGTTTCACTGCTACGTCAGTCACTTCGATCTCATTCCCTGCGTTTCCAAGTTGCACGCTGTACTATACGCAGAACCGAGACGCGATTGTGTTAAGACGTACGTCAGCAGGAGAATCATCGTCGTTCCCGTTGGGATTATTGGATTAAATGCACTCGAGTAACCGATCGTGTAGACGACAAACGCTAACGCTTCTCGTTGGAACGGGGTTTGTCATCCGCAAATAGTCACGCGACCCTGGCTGTCATGATAACTCAAACACTGTGACAAGTTGAAGGCGAAGCATACTCGAGGCTCACGCGGCGAAATTCATTCTCGAAATACGCTCCTACTGGAGAAATGACAATAATGCTCGACTATGGATTATTGAGCCTCCCCGGGAAGAATGTTCAAGATCCATTATCAGAGTTTTCGCTGTGTAGTACGTATTTATAACAGAGGAAACTTCCTACCATTGAGAAATTCTTAACATATTGCAACAGTAGCTTCCTTCATTACCTTCGCATGTCTCGATTTATTGAAATCGCGAAATTTCTCACGTGGAATCTCGTAATTCTGCGGTATTGGAAATTTTCAGATCATATTTGAGGAAACACTAAAAAGCGATTTTAAAAAATTTGAGAGCACTTTTAATGCACATCTACAATATTTGAAATTTGAAAAAATACACTGAGAGAATTTTGAGAGAATGAGAGACTGGTCTCTTCATTTCCAGGGTAAAGCAACATAATTTGTTTCTAATTAAACGTCTTAATCTATAATTCTGCAATTTTGTGTGAAATTAATAATTCATTGAACACGTTGACAGTCATCACTGACAGAAAACCTCGACAAAGTAATTTCTAAATAAATGATTATTAAAATTCTATAAATCACGAATCAACACAATCTATTTAAATTACCCTCATCATTAACATCTTCAGCTGGACACAAATCTACTATCTCCGAGAAAAACCCCACAAACTAACGACACAAACACCCTGCATATCACACAATGCTGCTCTAAACAAATCACAATTAAAATAAACGACCTTAAATCAACCAAAAGAAATACGTCATTGCACAATTTTCTTCTAAACTACGCGTCGACGAAAAAAACTTCATACCTCCATCGTTCACCAAAGCCCACACATTCATGATTCAACCAAGTTTCATTGAATAACCTAACTAGCCCGGAAGTCTACAAAGAAATCTATAAATCAAAAGGAACAAGGTAACCTCCAAGCAACTCGGCGCACTTCAATGCACCGACATGGTAGACACTTGAATTTCATTCAGTGTATAAACGTATAATTTCCATCGGGGGTTCATTTTTCGGCGTCATTAGACTCGACCCAGTCGCACGAAAGCGCTCCCTTTAGCAGCTCGTTTTTTCCACCAAGCGGGGCAAGAAAAAGCCACGAGGTGGGCAGGCACGCAATGCAGGGTCGGCCAGCACGTAGCACAAGGCGATTTTCGTCGAGTGGCGTAAAATACTCCGGGAAATTGTTGGCCAAACTATTCGCGATCGTTTCGCCCAACTATGTCGCGTCCACGTGTCCGAACCGAGGCTGGCCGAGCTGTAACTGATGTAATATTGGGTTATTCCGACGATGACGCTACATTCCGCCATCCTTATATGCCACCTTCGTCCTGGTTTATGCGTACACTGCCTGGTTCGATCTTTCTGCAGCCTGGCTGACGATTTGTGGCGAAACGGATCACCGGAAGCTGTTTCTCGACTGGTGGAATTTTAGAGACGAGATCTGAATTTATTCCTACTCTGAACTGATCCTTGAGCTTATATTTTTCTTGTAATTATTCCTGGGTCTTGAAAAATATCATTTTTGCTGATACTAATGACGAAGTTTGATAATAGCGTAGAGGGAGGTTTAATTTTGTGATTAAGTAGTACGAGTAGAGTTTTAGGTGGACTGAAAGGAATTTAGTACTTTTGTTGCTTTTGTTACTTTAGTATAATTATTTTTTGTCTACGTTATTTTCACATAGTTTTAAACATCGCCTTGATTCTTCAAAAGTGAACACCCTATATATTCCTTCGAGCAAATTGAAAGAGCATTAAAAACTAATCTAAAATAGGAATCACTGTAGAAAAAAATAATTATTCCAACGCATGTCCCTCTTGTAATCATGCTACTTTTACTTCATACACTTTTTCCCACAGCTAACAGTGTAAAAATAATTCCAAGTTGCCAAGTTAGACGAATCACCCTATATATAGTATTTCCGGGTCACAGTGCAAGCAGCTAGAAACTGAAGATGAAAAGTACATCTGTATTCAACCTTACTTCGTTTTTTAGTGTTACACAGCTTTTACGAGATTTCTACGAGGCTTTAAATAATAAATTGCATAAAGCTCGCTGCTAGTTAAATTTTGCTAATACTTAATAATATCACTCCTAAATATAGTAGGAAATTACCAACTCCTTGTTCTACCTAAACTCTCTTCCAACTTCATTCCAAATTTCACAACTCCTGCAATCTAATAATTGAACAGGTAACATCTTCCAATCACTTTAACGACATATCCTATCGTCCTTCCAATTGCCCTAGAAATATTTAACTACACCGGTGAAATTTGCAAGAAAAAGCTACCGACACCGGTAGGAATATTTTTCACCAGCCGGAAAACTCTATCCTCTCGAGAACCGGAACAGTTTGCAGCAGTTCGACTGGATCGTCGAAACAGGCGGCACACGAGCCGAATAGAGTGAAACGGAGACAGAGAGGTGGACGAAGAAGAAGGATGAAACAAGGGGCGAGAGAAGGTTCAAGCCCGAGCTATCGACTGATGGTATGTAGTAGGATAGGATTAGTCGACCGCAGACTAAATTGGGTTTCTGTACAGTCGCCTGCAAATACTTCCCGGACAGCCAGTTCACGGTTAGCAGAAAGGGGGTAGGAAACACGTAGGAACGAACGTAAGACAAAGGAGAATCCAGGTTTAGAGACAGAAACGAGATATTATCCCTCGTCCCCCTTTTTTTCCAATTATACCTGTATCCTTCGTGCACGGTTAGCCAACTGACTCCTCTGACTCCGTTGAACAACGACATTTGCCCGGTCTAGGGAACTGCCTTTACGGTGTTAAGTAACCCCCGGTGACTAGATTTCATTTTCCTTACTACGGCCCATCTTGATTAGCGAGCCTTTCAACAATAAACGCGGATGGAAAGGAAGTCATCACTGTCCATACTAGAAAGACCGTTGTTAGTTTAATCCGGAGAATTCGAGGGAATTTTCAGGGGAAAATTAGGGTTCAATCAGAGGTATACATGTACGTATGTTCTTTCCAAAGTCGGAGAATTTATGGTAATTTTTGAGAAACGCTGCGCAAGAGAGAGTTTCCACGGTAGTTTGGGGGGCTAGAAAGAGGGCGCGAAATTACGGAATTTCAGTCGTTAGAGAAAATTCGTTGGCCGCGGAACAGCTGAAATTCGAAGCTGCGAACAAACCACGAGCTACTTCGACCTAGGAACGAGTTGAATTAGCTCGTTTTAACGAACCCATCGATTTCTATACGCTCTATATTCACGTGTGCTTGTTCACCACCACCGGTGAAGTTTCTCATTCTAACGATGCACGATGAATTATCCAACGATTTATCTAATAGCCCCGGAAACGAGATTGTCGCTTATCAATCAGCAAACTCGTCCAACTTCTATTTGAGGGTCAATTTAGAAAATAGGTATACGAGGTAGCTGTAAATCCCAGTTGCAATACAAACTAAATCACCGTTGTCAGACGCTCAACTGCAATTCTATACGCGCATAAATCCCTCCGCTCGTGTCTGATATAGTTTCGCTTTGTACACGCTGCGGATATCGTTCCTCCTTCGCAATTGCGAGTCTGCGAGTGCTTCTCGCGCTTCGTCACAATTCCTATCGCGATAACAGCTGATTGATTTGAAACGGCGCAATATCACCGGATTGAAAAATCTAGTTATAGAGATGGATCCCCTCCGACGGACTCATCCCACGTCTATAAAAGTCGAATTCTTCACAGTTTCGACGAATACGACGTGTCAATTAAAGGTACGTCTCGAAAGGAATTTTTATTCAGGTACGTAGGATTTTTGTGTTATTATTAATGCGAGACTACGTAGAGATTCTTTCTTGTTTTTCTTCTGTCTGTGCCACGTTTGCAATTATATCTTTAATTCTACGTGGTAATTCTTTAAATATGCAATTTTAAAATGGCGTATAAGACTGATTTCGATAAACCTTTGGAATACAGCAGTTTTCGATAGAACGTTCGACGCGTATTTTTTTATAATGGAAATCGTTCACAGTAAAGGGGTGAAAATCGCCCTCAAAGTTTAAAGCAGTAAATATATTTATAATAATCTAATATCTATATTTTCAATAATAAATTTGAAAAATGGGAAATAAATAACGTTAACCAAATATGTTCATTGTGCGTTCATTATCGTTGAGTGCGATTTTCACTCCTTCAATGTGGACGATTGCCAATAAAAAAAAAGCGTGTTAAATATTTTTTTGAATACTACCATATATTACAGTTTTGTCAATATCAGTGATTGTCACTTCAAAAAGTTCCCTTGCTAGACAACCTTTATTCAGTCGACACATTTTGTGGGTAAAATGGTCATTTTGAGGAGAGAAATTGATAACTGATATTTGGGTATTTGTGGCAATTATTTTTCAAGTTAAAACGAGAAGTAAAAGTATACGCAATTTTTGTAAATTCTTTCTTAAATAGATTTCATAAATTCACCTATTATTGACCAAAAGTGTTCACTGTATGGTGAAAGAATATATCAAAATTACTCCTTTGCGCAACACTAAGCCATAACACAGGAAAAAAGGAATTTTTGTACTAAGCTAAATAATTTATCCTAGATCTGCATCGTTTAAAATACATCAAAGGACCTAATTTTCTTTACTTTCTGAAAAACCACAGATACTGACTTACTCTGTTTTACCATCAGCCCACAATATGTAAGTACCATTTACTTCATTTCCTCTGCTCGGGACGTTAAATAATTACATACACTTTTGTACATTTAATCTCTCTGCGAGTAGTAATCATTTTTACTCAATGGATCACTTTCGACTGATTAAAATACCATTTGGCGCAATCAAACAAAAGATCCCGTTTAACGAGGTACACACATATATTCTAAATCAAAAGAGGTAATTAACCCTCGTTCGGGCAATGTTTGACAACGAAATGAAAGTCGGGCTCACCATGGTGTGCCGGCCGCGGAAAACCACCGAAATGAGTGTTAAGTAGAAATTACTCAGCCGCTAATTACGCTAATCACGTGCCAAACTGTGCGCCCGTTTAGATTAGCCTCAACGCCAAAGAACAGAATACCGAAGCTACCAATGAACAAAGAAACTTCGCTTAACAATATAATCAAGTTGAAACATCGTTAACCAACTCATTATACGAAATATTTTACGATAAAGAAAACAACCAAAATAACATATCTATCCTTTCAGAAAAAAGGAGAAACAAAACTCCAAAAAAAAAAAAAAAAAAAAACACGAAACGTATCGACAATTTCTCGTTTAATGAACAAAGAGATAAGGATGAATTACTCGAGCTTGACTGCAGCTTATCTATGGAATAAAAAAACCGTCCCTCTCTCTACCCCGTAGAAACTCTGGTTATTCGTTACGAAAATAAATTGTAGAAATCAGCGGTCGCTCTATAAAATACCCGGACCGTTATTTTTTTCATCTAAAACGACGCGGATTCGCGGCCCGCTTTTTTACTCTATAGAATAATTCACAAGTTTATCGATTTTCTCAGGCTACAAAAGCAATATCGAGGGGTGGTAGAGGGGGCTTATTTATTCGTGCGCAGCGTTGAATGGTTGATTCGATCCCCCCTCTCTCTTTGTCCATCGTTTTTTTTTTCAACATTCCATTTGTTTTAATTTTATTTTTCGCGCAGAAATGCACGACGATGCCCTCCGATATTTAGCTCGCCGTTGTAAACGCAACTTTGCGAGCGCTATTTGCCAATCTGTCCTTTCATCGTCACAACAATCCCCGCGGACGATTTAATTTATACACACGCTGTTTCTCGTTTTAATCTATAATCGGATGTATCGCGAAATATATATGTGTATATCTGCACGCCGACGAGTGAATGAAAAAAGTCGAATATATGGCGGGAATCGGTTGAATTTTTCCACGGGATAATCAGCTGATGGTGTTATAAATATGCATACACCTCGAAATACATAATCTGAAGAGTTTGTGCTTCATCGAGTGGAAAATATCACTTGCGAAGATTTGCTCGGGAGAACGAGATTTATTCATTTTGTCAACACAGTCGTTATTTAACTACGGATCATCTGCATAGGTAATTTGTTTTTAATTGCTACTTCTGTATTGAAAATTAATTTAACCCTTTAATACGCCACGTGACTTGAAAGTGACGTACCTGTTAATTTAGTTTTATTTCACAAATCTCGTTTTATAATAAACCGTAATTTTTCTACTAAAAATGAAAAAAAAATTGAGTCAGAGAGGAGTAAGATTAGTTTGTATGATATAAATCTACGCAAAGATGTAGGAATTTGAATAAATTATAAAATGCATTTCAAAATTTAATATCGTATCAGAGTATGAACCAATTGGATCGATTCACCAAATGTGATCTACAGAAAATTAACTTCTCATACCGGAGTGTCCTATCAATTCCATGGAACTCAAATATTTTATACTTCAAGTAATAAGAGTAAACGATATTTGCAAAAATTGTACGATTTTTCTTTGAACACTTTTCAAGATGTAAATAGTAGGATGGACGAATTTTAAAACTTCAAAAATGACGAATTTTAAAACAAGTGTGTGTCCAAAAAATTGACAGAGACATTTGAAATCATCGCACTCAAGTGACCAATTTTCGTCTAGCATTAGTTATCACTTTTATTTATCGCAATTGACATTATAAAATGAAAGCAATGGACACGTGTGTTCTCAAAAATTCTTTATTCCATAAAAATTTGACCACCAAATTGAAGTACCTTTAAATTCCTCTAACTCTTAGGCGTTACTCCAAGTATCAAAAATTATTTCAGATATACATAATTATTGGGTTGGAACCAAACTTCGTCACATTTTTTAAATGAAATTCAAAGACAATGTTCAGATATTTCTACATAAATTTATTCGCCACCTTTAAAGCAGTTTCATGATTCTGTCCTCCGAAAAAATTTTCGATCTTTCTGTGATGTTGAGGCCGATCTCACATACAATCGAAACCCCATTATTCGGTGTTCCCTTTCAATTTCACATTTAATTTTCTCTCCTAAAACGACACGCCATAAACCAGTTCAGAGTTTAACTGTTATAAATAGCGTCAATCGTCTATGAACCTCTGAACTGGCCCGTAGCAATAATCAGTTAAAAAATCGAAAATCAATCAAAGGGACTCGAAAAGAAAGGAAAGGGACACTATCGAAACAAATCGTACATAGCCATACCATAACGGCTAACATTAATCGTCTCAACCAGGCTTAGAATTATTAATTTAAAACTAAGTCAGAGTGCTCGCGAGAATCATAACGCGAAGCTCAACATGTGAAATGAACTGATGGTTCGACAAACGCTGCAAACTTTTAATCCAACCCTCTAAAGAAACTCGTTAAACACAAAGACCAATCAATAGAAGAAACTTTCCAAACAAAAAGAACACAGCAATACTTCTACTGACTTAAAAGAACATAACAGAAATTAAACAAAATAAAATTGCTCCACGTGGCGGCTTCATTCTTTCACGAAAGATCACCCACCCCTCTGCTCAATCGATCAAAAGGTGTCCACTATATCACCGGTCCGCACCGCACAAATCATCGCAAATATATTACAGCGTGGCTCGATGCGATTTTTACCGTGCACATTTCACCACGGCCACATCGTTAATTTCCGCGAGCAATTCGCACGATCGAATGACCGCGCGTAACAAACGAATCCCGGCACGCGATTCCCTCCCCACCCACCGAACTCATCGTCCGTCCAGCTCTTCAGTTTCATTAAAATCCAAAATAAATTACACCGAAAACGATCGCGTAGAGAGAACGAGAAAACGACGCACACGAGCCTGTGTTTTCGCATGGAACGCAGAATCGAAACGCTTTAAGCTGCGCCTTTAACCGAACAAAAACACCGGCACAAGATAAAAACGGTGGGAAAGGGACCCCGCGGATCGATTCCGTTGCGCCGCACAGAATCGACGAAAACGAGAGAATAGAAACGGGGCGAAATAGGGAGAAAAGAAAACACCAGGGGGTAGAATAAAAAAAAGGGAGAGAGAGAGAAGTCGCAGAGAAACGCGAAAGCAGCGTGCATCGATGAAAAACCTGCCGCGCATTCCATGATCGTGAAATTTCACGAATTCGAACGTTCGTTACGCGACTGGTGGCGATTCTCGCTGGAATCGTCTATAGGGGTAGAGGAGGCCGTGAATCGGCTCGAAAATGCTCGCCTGTTGTAAATTGTGATCCTTTAGCCGGAAAAGCTCCGTTCAATTCGACCAAACGTCCAACAGACCGGCCCTGTCACAGAATGATCGCGCGATTATTCTCTTTAACTCCGAAACGCCAGGTATCGATTGCATGTTGCTGTTGCTGCAACGATTCAGCCGGGTGTCGAGGGCGCCGGCGATAAATCAAACAAATTGTCGTCGCGACACTCGATCGCGTGTCTGGAGATACGTGATGCGCATTCGAGCAACGCGCTTTTGCTTCGATATCTTAGGTATGCGCGGTTGATGCCTGATTTTCTCACGATTGGTTGTTTAAACTGTACCGTTCTTTCAAATTCGAGCGTTTTTCGAGAGACCAACTCTAGCACACTTTTGCAAATTTTGGGTAACTAGTTCAAAATCTACTTTGCTCGAACGTTAGCAAAACGTAGAGTGCGTCACGAACGATTGACGACTTTCTTTCAAAGACTCGAATTTTACTTGAACGGCTGAAGAGAGTATCTTGTTCACACGAGAGAATCTTTCGAATGTACTGTGTCTCCTCGAACGGCTGGAGATCTAGTGGTGTTCGCTCGATGGAACCTTTTCTGAATCTCTCGCTCGATCCCCCAATTTTTCTGGAGTCCGCAGTGACTCCCCCGCCAAGTGCAAGAAGGCACGCTGATTGGTTTTTCACGTACGCACAAATTACCAATCAACGTGCCCCTTGAGTGTCACCCACCCTTCCATTGCGCCCTTAGCGCGCTTTTCCTTGGGGCCCTACCTGCGGGTGCGTGGAATCCTCGCTGTCCTTCGGTGACGCGTCGGAAATTCCCGCCAGGTCAACCCTCGGCCAAGAGTGCTGTTATACGCGCGTGTGGATTGACCCTTCAGTAATACCTGGTTTGTGACACACCTTCGGTTATTAAGGACGCGGAAAAGTCGAAATTCTAAAGGCATTGTTCTGTAAGAAATTACTTATTTTTTCGCGCAGCTACGAAGCATCTTTGTTCTCAAAAATAACCTAGTGCCAGCGTGCCATAAACCGGGTCAACGAAGACCCCGTGCGTTCCGTACCTGCGCGACGGAACAGAAATTGAATCAAATTAAATAACTTTCCTTCCACTTATTTCAGGTAATTCATCGGAATATTTCCTCCCATTCGCTGGCACAGCGAGAACTATTATTTCCAGTTCGAACATCACGGTGTTTCTACCTTTTCCTGATGAAAGAAAAATTTGTTTCGAAATACAGATGTTCCTCTCTCTCTCCCTGCAGACGAGAAATTGTTGACAGGGAAGTATATTGTCCACCTCGATGATAGAAGTTTGATTTGTCAACCGACGCGGAGACGAAATGTTTTTGGACGCCGTGATTCATGATAAAGAGAAACCGACATTCTGCGTCAGCGGCCGTTTCGAGGATTTGATTGCTATTGAAAAACTGATGACGGAAAAATACACTACTGACAAGCTGGATGATGAACACATGTTTTATCAACGAAACAACGACGTACCTTTCGATACTTCTATTCGTGGCAAAGAGGAAATTGTGAATTTGTAATTTTGGGTTAATTAAATTTGACCCAAAGGCGATGTCGGGTGGAACTTAATTTGTATTATATTTTTCAAGTTATAGGGTGCCACTGTATGTGGTTTGAGGACGTGCATTTGGCGATGATAAGAAACAAAGGCTATATTGAAGCTCGTTCTAAGGTTGTCGAAATTTTTTTGCATATTAACATGTTTTTTATAATGCTACGTTATAGCCAACGTCGAGACAAGTTCAAGGAATCATGACATCACGATCTTCAATGATATAATGAAATAAAAGAGAAATAAGCATGTTAATATGCAAAAGAAATATTAATATTCTTAAAAATATTAATATAAACAT
>NW_017100226.1:51459-64995 GCF_001263275.1 Habropoda laboriosa | reverse complement strand
TTAAAAAAACTTTTTAAACATTTGACTTAACAAACAATTGTATAACGTAGTAGAGTATTTCAGAAATTTTTCAGATTTTCCCAAAGCTTAAAACAGCAAAAAACTTAGACTGACACAAACTACACAGTTTACCTACGGAGTGTGAAAAAATATTTAAATTATTCTTTCGTATGGAAGACTTCACCCGGTACAATTTGAATTAAACAAACAAATAAAAACTAAATAAACTCCATTAATCGTGTTTCCTTACTTTCAGCAACAGCGAACGTACAATAATTTGCTCATTCATCATAAATAGGACACCCTGTATACTTGGATAACGAATTTGACCGAAATTTATGAAAAAAAAAGCCGAGTAAAAACCAGTTTCCTACCATCTGAGAGGATCACGTTTCGATCGATCGTTATACGATATTATTACTCCCGGAGTTTCACGGTGGGATTATTAGCTTCCGATTAAACAGCGAAACTCGAACGTAAAAAACGAACGCGAGCCTGGGCTATTTCGCTTGTGAACGTCGATCGGTTCCCCACGAGCAATTACCGATGTTCCTTTCCGGCGCATTTTTCCGCGAATCCGTATCTCGCTCTGTATGTGTGTGTGTGTGTGTCGAGTGGCGCGCGATTCGATATATCGCGCGCGGCGGGGAATTTCACGTGCGTGGCGCGCCCTGACCCGTGAAATTGAACCGTGTGATTTCGTTCCGAGCGATGGACAGCCAGAGCCTTTATGCGAGGGCGCGTTGCACCGAAAGCGGGCATCTTACGTGTATGAAAGATCGCGACGCGCCTCGACCTCGTTTCCCCATCGTCTTACGTGCCGTTATATCGACGTTGCAACCAGACGAAATTAACCCTTCGCGGTCGTATTTAGTTCAGATACAGACACTGAACTTGTCGGAATTAATTTTCGTTCAACGATCGCTAATAATATACAACCACTGACGAAAAAATTGAGGCCACTAACAACTTTGAACATCTTTCGTGTTTTGACCATATATGGAAGTCGTTAACACTGTCTTTCTGCGTTACTGCATACTGTGTGAACGGAGATCCCAATACACACGTATGCACGATGGGGCACCGTGTCTGTAGGACAACAGATTTCCCTAAGTTTCTATTTTTTAGGATTCGAACATTTTATTTCCTTAGCACGTATTTAACTTTACGATCACGAGCCATTTTTTTTCACTACATTTTCAGATTAAAAATAATATAGTAATTACTCAAAGAATTTGAGGTTAGAAATAAACTATACCTAGATTAAAGCCACAATAGCTAAGCATAAAATATACACGATTTTTAGAACGTCTAATGTTCGATAATCCAGTGAAGATTAAAGCAATCAGAGTGTAAAATAGATGACTGATACACCTAATCAAACACCATACTACTACTACGAGAGAGAGAGAGAAAGAGCACCGTAGATCATTGGGGCGATAGTTAAAGCGTTGCATCGTAATTTATCAGCTGCGTCGATAATTAAATATTCGACGATGAATTACAGGTCGCGACACGTACGACAAATACAGATAGATACGTGATGCAGCCTGTTTCGCGTGGATTATGGATGACGTTAGAGGGACACACTGTGAATTGTCCTCAGGCCACCGAGCGAATTTCTAGATCGATTTTTAATGACGTTCATCGATGTCATTTCAAGCTACTTCACGCGAAATTTATTTTTCAATCTATAAATTAATCACCGATATTTTCATCCTGGCAATAACGTGCGCGTTTGTTTTGTCCTTCGGCCAACTGTGTTATTGGCATCGAAGCGCTGGTTAGTTTTTGTACGTAGACTGTGTTTTTGTATTGGAAGAATTCTTGGAAAGGCTCGACAAGGCACGCGGTCGCACGAACGCGTATGTATTCGGTTTCTTACCACATTTTACGACCTTACTTCCTGGAATACATTCTCCACAAGTTTATAGCTTTATAACTTGTACTATTGATGCGCAGTACAGTCAAACATTTACGCTATTTCTGTATTCAATATGTATACGTATAATGTACTCATAACCTACAATTTTTTTTCTATAACGCAGATAATTTATATTTTATCTAACTAATATCTCAATAATTTTATTCCTTACTTATTGTTCACCATTAGTATGCTTTCTTTAAACGTCTTTACGTTACAAAGACAAAGTGTAAAATTCAACCGGCAGCAAATGATGGCAGAACAAAGCAAACGCTTTTTTTATTCTTTATCTTATGTCTATCATTGCGACTCTTTCATCTTTCGTAATTTTTTCTAAAGTAACTTTGTTCGTTTGTACTCTTTGTTATTTATATAAAGTACTACTTTTTGTATTCTTAATGAATGTTCAGTAACTGGAAAGAGAACTTAACCTGAACTAATATGCCAATACTTTGCCTGCAGCTGTATTGGTAAAATGCGCACATTAATAAAATGTGTACATTACCTAAATAGACAGAGTATAAAATGATATTTCTGAATCGTTACACTTTAAACATCGTGAAAAACACCTCAGTAACATGTACAATGCCTGAAACTTTACATTTTGGTAGTAACATATGTGTATAAAAAAAGAAGCGTGCAGGAAAAGTATTGCCTATGTGCCACGAAATGGCGGCTATCAACGCTGCTAGTGACGCTTACACGCAGCCATATGTTATTATTAACAATCATGTTCTTACTTGAACAGAGGAGATGCGAATAGTTTTTATAGCTGTTTCACGTACCTCAGAAGCGCAACAGCACCCAGGAACGCCAAAAATTATTAACCAGCTTGAGATAACGTAACACGAACACGGCACCAACCACGTAACTTATCAATAGCCCCGAAATGCATCGTCACCACGCAGCAAGAATGACTATGCGAATAAAACACGACGTGGAACGTCATTACACCGGCCGAATAATTCATTACGACACCAGAACACAACGAACGAACGCGAAGGCGACGTTACAAATATCGCGACTCTTAAATCAACGCTGAAAATCTGTAAACATCGCGTGTACCGCGCACGAAACACGAACGATGTTATTAGCGCGACGTACGAACAGCAACTAACTTCGCTTCACGACCACACGAGTCAAGACATCACAGTTTGCGCGCCAAATCAAGTCGAATGTAAATATACTAATCTGGAAACTGAGCCTATCTCTTTATTTTATTCATTCCACAATTTTTCACCCGTCGAAAGAGGATTTGTCCAAGAGTTGTGAGTTATGTAGTTAGTTATTTACGGTAGGTGAATTATTTATTGGTTACCGGTGCTATTAGCGAGGTTATCCCCACTTCGGCGCGCGAATATTTGATTTCGAATTCGATTACCACCGAATGAAGACCAGAATAGTAAAAGCAGACAAAAATAATTATAGAACAGCAAAGATAGAATTATTCAAATGGTTAAAAATAAGAATTGCATATTTCAAAATATTGCAATCATTCCATACGTGTAGCAATAAATTATACACGAAAATTGTCGAAAATAATTATTTAAAAATAAATGATACCTCAAAAAATGTACAGAATAATATTTCACGATTCCTAATACAATCAGCAACATCATTTTTAATCATTAAAATATAACAATTTAACATAAATTAACTACACATCAAGGACTTGACGATACATTTCGTCATCGAGATTTCAATTAAAATCGATTCACGAACAAATCGTCATCGAGACTTTAATTAAATCGATTCACGAGTAGAAAAGAAAAAAGAAAAAAGGAGAATCCTGGTCGCTGAGATTGCACAGTGGCAATCGGGGAACTTCAAACAACAAGGAGCCACGTTATCAGAAGCTCCAATTGAAACTTATGACCGGTACAGTTAACCGCGTTCCCGTGAACTAACAGCCGGGTCGCTCTCTGCTCAAATATGAAGATCAAAATGAAGCGAGCTTTCATCGGGCACGAATGAATTTATCTGCTCGCGCATTACCTTCCTGCTACCTTACCACCACCAAATGATTCGGCGGCTCTTAAAGAGGCGCATCAGATCGATGAGAATCGCATTCACGCAAATCTCCTCATTTACCACTAACGACTGTACCACGGTACCGGAAGCTATTAAGACGAATTCAACGGATCCTCGAGCGGCGAACGACGAAATATTAACCTTGATTCCAACTCGTCGACGATAAACGTGAAAGGGCAGAAAGAGCAGCACGGTATAACGAGGTAGAACTCGCTCTCCTACTTGCAAACGCGAAACTTATTCTATCTAAGAAGTATTTTGCCATAGAGGAGGAGGAAGAGAGGAATGATACATAATTTGCGAATCTTCGCTGATAAAGTGATAGCGAGTTTATATTTAATACGTTACCCCGTTTAATTTCATCTGCGAAGCATGTAAATTTCGCCTCACAATGGGAGAGATGGCTGTGTTACATTAAGAGCTCTCTATTATCACGGTATTACACAATTCCGGGTAATTTCTGTATTACACCATTGCAAATATTTTCTTTACGAAATATAATTACGTATGATGGAGTTTGTGTGTGTGTGTAATATAAAGGGCCCGCGTGGAACGCGACTTTCATTAAAAAGGTATAAATAACGTTAAGCCGTCTTAAAATGAAAAATTGAAAAGAGAGTCTTTCTCTCTCTTTTTCCGCCAAGATGCTAAATTATGGCCTCGATCGATGGCAAAGTAGCGTATTCAGGTGGGAAGTAACTCAGAATGAAGAGGCGCTCTGTAAAATCTGCCCTCGGTCGTGATTTTGTGGCTCGCCGATGGTAAATGATTTCGTAACATCGAACGAATGAACTTTGTCTTGTTCCATGTACAGTTCCTAGCTTTGCTGCACAGCTATAAACACGCAGATGCGCCAATACCGTGGGGAATCGAGCCGGAAATTTACTGTATCGATGGGTTGCGTTAAACCTGAAAAGGGCAAGGGACGGTAAAAAAGAAAAAGAGTATCTACGAAGTTTTAAACTACAGTTCTGTTCGTAAAATAAGTTATCTATGTAGGTCGCTAATAAGCTGTTTTCGTGCCAGAAAGTAATTGAATTTAAGGATTGTACCCAAATGAATTAGATGTCATGCGCAACACTTTTTAATTGAAATTAAATTGACGGGTTAGACCACCCATGAGGCCTGAAAATGATACCTAACTTTGACATTTTTTTGTAAGACAATAATTGACTCGGTTAAAAACTTTTTGCGGCGATATTATTATATTACCCTTAAAGAATGTAATAGTATTTTTTTCGTTTAATTTCTTTATCCGATACGCGAAATATAAGTTGATTTATTAGAAGAGAATTTGAGGGGTTAGACCACCCTTGAGGCCTGAAAATGATACCTAACTTTGACATTTTTTTGTAAGGCAATAATTGACTCGATCGAAAACTTTTTGCGGCGATATTATTACATTACCCTTAAAGAATGTAATAGTATTTTTTTCATTTAATTTCTTTATCCGATACGCGAAATATAAGTTGATTTATTAGAAGAGAATTTGAGAGGTCAGACCACCCTTGAGGCCTGAAAATGATACCTAACTTTGACATTTTTTTGTAAGGCAATAATTGACTCGATCAAAAACTTTTTGCGGCGATATTATTATATTACCCTTAAAGAATGTATAAGTATTTTTTCCATCTAATATCTGTATAAAATGGCGGCCATAGAGTCGTATCGCCGAACTGCTATTTCGGACGCAAGCTTCCACGTTGTTGTCTCCTGCTGTCACACGATTCGACTTGGAACAAAATATTCAAAATTTTAATCATCTACACGCCAATTGCCAAAGAAATACGTAAGAATTTTGAAAAATATTGAGTTTCATGGAAATAGTGACCATACGAAGAAAATCGCACTTTTTCAGTAACATTCTAGTATAAAAATATTAATTACAGAAAAAGTTTCCAACCTATTGCTAAAATCCTACGTTCTACTTTAGACTACACAACAGAGAGTATTTTGCGAGAATTTCAAGTGAATCAGATGAAAATTGTAGAAATTATGAACAACGCCAGCTTTAAAGAAACACGCTTTTTAAGTTTCAATTACTGCTTCGCTAAATCGGCTCTAATGACACAAAACCATCGAAATTTTTCATTAGAACTATTTGCATTATATTTTTAAAAGTACAAGCTATCAATTTGAGCAAAAACGGTATTACAGATATAGTATTATAATAGAATTTTAAACCTCAACGGTGGTCCAACCCTTTAAATCTTAAGCTTTAGTTTTCTTCATATAATAAAGTTACATTATCATTATTAATCTACTTTCACGTCAGAAAGTAAGTTTACTTAATTTAACGATTGTACATAAATTGAATATCCTAATTCATCATTTTTTAATTGAAATTGAATTAAACCTTCCAACCGCTCGTACTTTCTAGGATCAATACGATGTTTCATTGATTAAAGTTTAAATTTCAATCGTTCCAACGATTCAATTTTTATCGTATGTATTTTACCTCTTTATTTTGCAGCAGCAACGGAATTATCGGCGAAGATATTTGAAAAATCTGTCGATTCGCGCAGAATCGTTGGCGGTATGTGCGATTTTCACAACTGGCAGATATATCTGACGATGCGACGGAGGCAACATACAAATAGTACATCAGGAACATGAAACGTTGTCGGCAAATACTGCCGTTTCCTTCAGAGGTGTGTAAACACTTTCGAGCTTTTCGAAGAAAAATTGCTACGGTTGAATCACGGCTAGCGTAGTTAATTATGTCACCATATGTCTCGTAATGTTTGTATAATTCAAACGTTTTCCTCGCTTGTGCTTCAGAAATTCTTATTGGTTTCGTTAATTTTTAATTGACCACCTGAAAATATATATCGATCGTTGTTAACTCCTTTTACACGCGAGTGAACATATTTTTAACCGTTCTTTCTTTGCATTGAATTGTACGTTTTATTTTGCGCAAGAAACAATTTTAACTGAAATATATTTCAAGTTGAAATTAGAAATTGGAAAAATTTTTCTTTATTAGGAAATAGACATATCGAAGGTAGACTTTCAGTTTTCACCCAAATACGAATTACACTTCAACGATGACGATTTAACTTGACAATTAAATTTCGACACTTCTCCATTCACAACGCGAAGAGATTCGAGCGAATCTTGGCTCGAACTTAATTAAGGAACCGTATTTCAAGAGGTGGTTGAAAGCAACAGCAAACTCCTTTCCAATCGAGCTCCAATAATCGCGTTACTTGGCAAAAATAAAGCGCTGCAAATAGACGTTCTCCCAGTTCGATCGAATTTATTCGAACTTTCTGTTCCCAAATGACCCAGAGACTCGTAAGAGGACCGTTTCGATTCCGTACGAAAGTGCATTCATGCAGATTTTCCTATTTGCACCCGGCCAATAGGTGAGCCGGCCTCACCTTTGATTTCTGCGCAAATCGGCTATAAAACTATTCCAAGTTTATCGTTCTGCTTGTTTCAAAATGTACATTGCAACTTGGTTACTTCTCCGAAGCATCAACTTCTCGAGAACGATTTTGGTTTTATACTAAAACTTACGTATTTAATGATATTTTGAGAGACGTCTATTTTGACAAAATTTTCGTTATAAATAAATTTGCTTATTGCTGTGGCTGCCAATGGAAATGTTAATGTATCTTGTTTACTCGATTACATACTATAGTTAAACAAATTGCGGTCATAAAATTTTTCTTCTAAATAAATTTACAAAATATTTAAACAAAAAGTAAAGTATTTAAGTTTATATTTGCATAACAGATATTTTAATATTGTATGTAGAAAATTACTATCAAAATACAAAAATATTACAGAAGTGTATGCAATTCTTATCGCATGACTGATAACATTTTAGCTAAATCGTACATGGAAAAGTATTGATAAGAACAGAAATAAGTAGATTTATGTAAGCAGCGTTGCAAAAGTATGAATTATTAAAAATTCTTGAAACAAATGAACGGAAGTGTTAATTGTAAATGAAATAGAAACTTGAACAATCTGTCGTACAATTTCTTACAATTGCAAGACAATCACGTTTCACATTGGAGAATAAATATTCTGATACTCTTAAAAATTGACTATTTAAATATGCTAAGTTCGATTCTAAATAGAACGTAATTCAATTCGATACTCCGGTAAATTCCAAGCACACTCTAACGAAATCAGGATAAATATTTCTTTAAACACCCTGTCGCTGCGCTGCAGGAATCTTTCGTGAATTAATGAGGCTACCTGTGCCGTCTCTCCCCGAGGATCACATTGCAAAATTCACCGGAGCTCGATTGAATTTGCATTGAAATACATAGACTGGCTGCACGCCAGAAAGGACGAGAGCCTTTCGCCGGCCCTTTACCAGGCCTCACCCATCCCTTTCACGTTCGACACAAAGAACAATCGACGATGCCATTATACGTTCACTGCACCCTTTCATCCCCCTTGTAAACGCGTACAAACAGTTGGCCAAAAAAAAGGGGGCTCCTTTCGTTTTCGATTTTGTGACCGTGATACAATTTCAATACGTTACACTTCATCATCAAACTCGACGGACATGAGTTACTTTGTGCAAAGCTTCAGAATCCATTTTCTGTCTGGAGGAGTTTGCTTGAAATCGAAATTTCGTGGAAAACGATGATCGTATGGGGCCTGAAATTTGAGCCAAAGGAATGGCATAACAAGACATTCTATTTGAATCGAATGAATGGAATCACAAGACATTCACTTCGAGCTAAAAAATGGAATCGCAAGGCATTAAATTGTAGTTAAAAAGGGAATCAAGGCATACAATTTGAGGGAAAACAAGGGATCATAGTATAGTAAATTTGAGCCAAATGAACGGAATCAAAAGACACTCAATTTAAGCTAAAAGAATGCAATCACATGACATTAAATTTGAGCTAAATATGGAGTCACAAGGTGTTCAATTTGAGGAAAAAGAATGGAATCACAAGACGTTCAATTTGAGCCAAAAGAATGCAATCACGAGACATTCAATTTAGGTCAAAGAAATGAAATCACAAAACATTTCGACAAAATGTAAACATGTGGGAAGTTTAGCCTCCGAAGAGACTATCGCGCTCAGAAGAAACAATTACAGCACGTATGAGGAGGGCTGTTGAAGCGGAGTAGCCGTTGAAACGGACAGTTTTACCGTCGAACCGGACCATCATATTTATATTTCTTTACGTACGCCTATTGATTACTAAATTCTTCATAGTTTCTGTTATTTTTCCCAAAAATTAAGTATTCAGTTATTCTCCCTCGCAGATAACAAACATTAGAATCACTTGATTAACCCGCGAAATTTGTATTATTAAAATCCACCGAAGTGAAGTAAATCGCTATTAATCTTCGCAGCACTGATTTTAAATTGAAGGGAAACATGGTGGAAAGTTCAATATTGTTATAATTAGCCAAACATTTTGAAACTTTTGGCCGGCAGAGGAAGAAAAATGATTTCCCTCGCAGCGATTTAACTTTTACCTATAAATTGTTCTGCACGTTACACAATTATTGACAATCAAAAATGTATAAGCTATAATAAATGAAAGTCGAAGCCATAAAAGCTCCGAGAATTCACTATTCCTTTCAGAAATGAACCACCTCTGGATAAGAACGAGCGAACGGTAGAACTTTCATACTCGGTCGATGTAAGATTGGAATTAACGTAACCTAATGAACACCGATGAAATCTACAAGGAACACATTTTAACGAATGATTACATAATTAGTGTGCAGGATTGTTTGGAAGCGGGCTAGTATTAATTCTCTGAAATATCTGCGGAATAACTGCTTTGGGAATTTGCGTTCGTGCAACGGTGCCGCTTTCACGCTAGCCCGATAACACAACATTTCTCCCGTATAACTGAAAAATACCTAGTTCGTTTACATCGATTATTATGCAGCGAAAATATTGCAAATTAAACGCCCAGCCAACAAGCCATCCCCTTCAATCTCACGTTCGTTACACCAAACTATGCTCTCCTCGTGTTATTCTTAGAAGCAGCAATTAATCCTTTCAGTGCTCGATGAAATAATAGAAGTGCTCTTTTTCTTGGTCGTTTAAATTAATTTTAGTTGTAATGTAGATAACGTAACTTATACTTTATGAATGAAATATCCTTGTCTGTGATTTTTGTGAACTGAGAATCATCACTATGAGATAACAATACCACAATGTAAGTACCTAAGGAAAACCTAGCACTCCACAAAGAGAAAACAGAAAGGAAAAGTTACATTTTACTATTGTTTTTTAAATCAAGTATTTATTTCACTAAAAAATAATTTGGAATCAACAAGTGCTCAGAGCATATAGAAGAACCAGACCTCAGGGGCCGCGGCCGACTTTTTCCATCGGTCGCGGTACGGGAGTTCACGACCCCGAGGAACCCGAGTGCACGGGCCCGGGGGAGGAGGTACTGCTCCTCCCTCCGGGTTACGGTTGGTGGCCGCCCACGCGTTGAAGCCCCGCCTCCTTAAGGGGGGGCGGGGCAAGCCCAAGTATTTGTGCGGGCGGCCGGGGCCGCAGTGCTGCCGAGGGGGGATTCGGCGGCCCATCGCACGCGGTCCGTGGTGGGGGCGTCGCCGGCGTGGTCCCGGAATGGCGCCCCTCCCTCCTCGAACATCTCGAGGGAGGGGCCCAGCCTGGGGTGGGTCCAGTTGCGTTCGTTCGAGATCCCGGGCCCACCTCCGAAATGCTGAGGATGGTCACCGTGGGGTTTTAGCCGGTAAAAGTCAGGCACTACCCCTCCCCCGGGGGCGGGGTGACCATGAGAAAAAAACAAAAAATATAGAAGAACCAATTAATATCTCTTCTCATTCACTTCTCCTGAAAATTTTCTCTTTTGGCACTCGGAACCTTGTGTTAGTGAAACCCTTCATGTTTGTTTACTGATAATTCGTTAAAATTTAGTATGGTGCTGTATTAAGTAGACTATCTTTATTGAAATGCTAATTACTTGTTATTCAAAATTACCAACAATGTATATTTCACTTCCATTACCATAGAAAACATTACTTAACAGGAAGCTGCTGTTATATTTAAAAAGATAAACTTTCATTTCTCTTATTTCAGAGATAATGTATAGCCTCTAAGACACCCAGAATTATGATAAGAGGAGCTTCAGGGTAACGCTCAAAACTCTTAAGGAAATTTTTATTTCTGAGTGAAACTTTTCTTTTTGCTTCGTCAACGTGCTTTGTAAATATGGTTAAAAAATAGAAAAATTCCATCCAACGGTAGGGTCGCAAAAGAATCTTAAAAATTGTCACCTTTTTGAAGCGTTCAAACAGATGAAACCCCTTTAATGTAGCAATAACTCAATGAATATTTTATTGCTTATCATAGTCATTATTTAATGGATTTAACAGACAAAAAATGTTCCTGTCAGTACCCTCTGTGATCTCATATTTCCGGCAAAAAGACCTATGTATGCTTTATATTTCGTTCATCGGAGATAGTAGATTTAGTTAAAAGAATAAAGATAAAAAATTATCATACAATCTGCTGTAACAGAATCCTTACTAAACAGAATATATATTATCCTCAGTACAAAAGCTTCTATCTAACGAAACCGTCGGATCTTTTCACCGAATCATGTACAACTCTGCGTACAAACCAATCTACAAATACTCATTCAATTCTCTTTGTGCCTCTTAATCACGTTACAAGCAGAGTACTTTAACAGAAGTACCACACGCCGGGGCAACGTATAACCTATGCTAAATTGGCGCACTAAATCCATCCACTAAACACAACAGTTCCGTACCGTTCTCGCCCCTCGCTCTCATTAAGCCAGAACCGACCTTATTAAAACGGCAAATTCCCAAGGAAAAAGGAACGTCCTCGGGAAACCAAAAAAAGAGAGAAGAGGGGAAAAAAGGCGCAGAAGATGGCGGTGGGACGTCGGTGGAATCCGGGGTTAAAGGCGACGAGGAATTCTTTCGGAAGTGCTCGAAAAACTCTCGTAAAAGTTTTACTTAAATGCGTTTCTCGCATTCCCCGGCATGCGTTTCGCCGCTGCGCGTGACAGAACCGGGGGTTTTAACCGGTGCCGCTGTAAATTTTTTAAAGAGAGTCCATTCTCGCCCGCGCTTATAAGTCCCTTCGTTATATCTCACCTCGTCGTCATCGACGCTTCTGTCTGAGGGAGGAGGGGTTCGTACCCCCCGCCTTTTATCTCTCCGAAACGTTTCCCCTCGCTTATTAGTTCCGAGGGATATTACTGTCAACAACGTCGAACCGAAGGGGGAGCACAATGAAGGTTAGAGAGGAAGGGGGCGGGAGTGGGTGGTTATTTACCCGAGCCGAGTGGAATTGAATTTCGTGACGGATAAATCGTAGAACAGTGACAATCGATAGCCCGGGCCTTCTGGCCTCGAAATTTCCCGTGGATTGATACGTGGCTCGTCAAGTCGAAATCGCGTCGTTTCGAGGCGGGCGTATGATTAATGATCCGCGCAATCTCGATCCACCGGGACTCGTTTCGACGCTATCGAGAGTGCCACGGTGTGTGTACGGAGTTGCGCAGCAAGTTTAAAGCTTGTTGTTAGGGTAATCAGCGTCCGCGATATTTGGCCTGATGAACGCTTAAGGCGGAAGTACTTTCTCCCTCTCTCTCTCTCTCGCTCTGTAGTTCAGTAGAAACTTCTGTGGTTTTGACGTGGCCCTCTGTGGCGCGTGTCTTTGATTATCTAGGGAGAAAGAGGATAGCCGGACTGAGGATTCAACTGGTCTGCCAATTGGACTGTCCGGACCGACGACAAATCCCTTCTCTTTAAGATAAATGTTCGGAATGGCCCGCTATCTGGAATTGGAATCTGTTTAACGTTGCCGAGAGGTGAAATGGCGGATGTCGAACTTGCGCTGTTTTCTGACCGTTGTAATGAAGAAAAATGTGACTTTGATTCGACTTACTGTTACGATTTTCTTGTTACGGTGTTGTTAATGCAGGAATCATACATTATGATTTGTACAGATTGTACCAAGGATTGTGCAAGATTTCTCGTGCATATGAGCCGTTTGTTTTGAAAGTGGGGCATGTCCATTTTCTGTTTTGATTATAGATTGTTCACAGATAAAAATATATTAAATTCTATATATTGTTATCATTAACTTCATTTTTTCAGAAATACTCCGCTTAAAAAAAAAAGCGGCTCATATACTGGATGTTCACTCTAACTAGAGCACCCAAAATATCTACGTTCCTTTTGAGGACGGACTTTCTTACCAATACAAATACATATACGAGTCTCTCAGAAGCCAAAGTGACTAGCTCCATGAAATGAAATTTATTAAATTTGTTTCATTTAGGAAAAATTAAGCACCAAGCATGTACTTCAAAAAATGGAGTTAATCATTTTGGCTTCTGAGTGGCTCATACGTCGAATATTAAGATCAACTGATTTATTTTCAATTGAATAAAAGAATAAAAAAATTCTCACCTCACCAGGGAAGATCTCGGCCTGACAACAATCCTAACCTATATCCTACTCTACGAACAATTTCCCTCCAAGTAACATTGATGCACGACACACCAAAAGCGGACAATTAAAGATCCTCCACTTCCTGAAAAAGGACCGGCTAATATCGGTACGAATGAATT
>NW_017100226.1:40513-51311 GCF_001263275.1 Habropoda laboriosa | reverse complement strand
GAGCTAATTTTGCGAGCGGCGTGGAATTAAGTTTTCCAGAACGAAATTGCATAGTCGGTCGCATTATTCGCGGCCCATTACGCGGTCTTCCGAAGAGTTTCGAACCGAAAAAAGTTTCGTTCGGCGTTTGCAGTTAATTAATTAAGGACAGAGACGGCTGTTGGGAGTTCCCTTAATAAACGATGACAAATGAAAATCGATGCGGCTCCGTGGACGTCCGCGCTGCGCCGCATAGAAAAACTTTTCCCGCTGTACTCTGTCGACAATAGGACCGAAATTTTCGAAAATTTTCCACGCAAGGGGAGGGAAAAGGGGAGCAGATACATCGACGCTGTTCCGTGTATTGTGTCGAAGCTCGAAATTCAGCGGGCGGAAGCACGAAATACATATCTCATCGATCATGCTCGCGCCAATCACTTTCGTATCGGGATCGATCAATACTTACCACTGCAAACACGACCGTTCCCGCTACTATTTGCAATATAAAGCGATCCACGCGTACACGCCGCGCCGGAATTTAGCGAAATTCTGCCCTTCCGCGTATCGTTTACGCTTCTTAATCAGTCAGATTTCCCGCTGGAACGGTTGTTGAACGAAGAGGAACATCAAGGCCGTTTATGTCAACTGTGTTATTAACCGTCAGGTGTATTTGAACGGTGAGAGAAAGATGGGTTTGATTTGGGAGGGAAACTATTTGTTACATGATATTTTAGTTGCCATTGTGAGACGAAAACGAAGTCCCTTTTTCTGTTGGCTAATTCATTGCGCGAAAATGACAGAAATGATTTGAGAGGGAAATTATTTGTTAAGAGATACTTTAGTTGCATTGGCGAGATAAAAGAAAGTGATGGAAGCTTTCTTCGCTGAAGCATGTAGAAAGGAGATATACAGGGTGGGTCTGTAAATCATTCTGATTGTTTGGCAAAGTATATTTCAAATAAAAATTCATCGGTGTCGAAAGAAAAATGTATCGACTTAAAGCTATCGGAACAGAATAGAATTTTAGATGAAATTGGAATTAAAATGGAATAGAATTATTATACGCATTAGTATCGATGTACATTATTTCATAATTATCTGAAAACCTTTATCTTCACATTTTTTATGTCACGAGATTGAAAGTAACAAATGACATCTGACAATTTTTTTGTAAAATCAATGCCGTTGATTCGAAATTTAAATGAAGAAAATTGTTGTACGCAGAAGAATACCAAAGAATGCTAAAATAACGTAAAAAGGAAATATGAAACCCGATTTTCACATACATTTATGAAAGTTCGTTTAAACTCCAACACGATCTACATAAAAGTGAATTCTTGAATTGAACAGAAATCATCGAGAAGGAATTTATCCGCAAACCGCGGAAATCGCGTGACAAAAGCGTGAGAATTGGAAAGAAACAGAGAGGAATGGCGAATAAAAGATGTGTTTAAGCAACAGTGTATCATTTTGTTGATTTCGACAGAAGGCCGCTCGACCAGATAATAATCCGGTAAAAGCGGCGACGAGCCGACAATGGGAATTTATCCGCAAACTCGTGACGTCGCAATAAGCCACGGTTTTTCGCGTGGCGGAAATTTTAGCCGAGAATCGTCGAATGTTAATTAACGAACGAAATCCGTGAAATGATGAAAGCAGCCTGGGGAGGGAGAGTTTGTACGCTTCGTGACGTATCATTCGATCCCGATAATCGCGAGCAATCGTTCGTCTCCTCTCTGTGATTAAACTAACCGCGAAAAGATGGAGAAAAGAGCAAAAAATTGACAATTCAAGGAAATCCTTAGTTTCCATTTGAATGTTTGAAAATGAAACTAAGGTGGAATATCGATTCCTACGCGTTCGTATTAATTATTATTCAAGCGGATATGAATTTGAACGTTTAATTTTAACCAGGAAATAGGTGCACTGTTTCCGGGCACGCCATTTCAAGTTGCAATTATTCATGCTAATTATAGGTAAATTACCTTGAAAATCTGTGTCGGTGTGAATGAACGAATTCAGAAAGAACGTACATTCACAGTTGATTTTCATCAACTTCCTGAGGGAAGTGTAAAAATAATTCTTTCAATTTTACACATTCACTGATTCGGGAAACACTTGTTTCAAAGCGAGTTTCCAAAGTGTTCGTTTTCCCGGTGCACTTATGATGGCTAACTTGGCTGTTTGTGTTTATGATACTTAGCTAACCGTTAGATAGCTGCCGTAAGCTTATTTTCAGCAAAACAAGACGGGAGTAATCGCGTCTAACAACATGAAATTCCTTCGTCGGGCAAAACAGGCAAAGCACACATTACATATTAATCTAGAATAAATCGTCCAGCCACCTAGATTCACCGTACAAAAACAAATCCCTTCCCGTATTAATAGATTCATCGATTCAGCATAGTTTCCATATTAAAACAAATTAATTCAGAATATTAACGTATCGTGGTATATAGAGGGTGAATCACTTAGGTTCGAAACCTGAAATATGTTCGTTGCTTACAATGACACAGAGAAAAATATCACAACGAAAATATATCGTTCCATTTGAAAGAAAATTCGAATGACCTTGAAATCTCGGCAAATGTGACCTTGAAAAAAAATCTTTGTCGCAATAGTCATCCCTTCGAAACGGGTACTTTCTTTTTTCCCCCATGTTGCTTTGCGGTATCACATGCAACGAAAGTATTTCAGTCTTTAATTTTAGGTGACTCACCGTGTGAGGTGTGAAATTGTCGGTTTCGTGGATGAAAAGAGGAAAATTTCACAGAAACGTCCCTTCGCCAGGTTTTATTTCAACCGACCTTAGCCCGCGCTCGAAAACATTTTGCACTTTCGGGACGCGTGAGGAATAGACGCCCCGCGAACTTCCTTTCCCACGGGAGTATCCGCGTGAAAAGCTCGAAACCCGTTTTCCCGTCGCCGCGACGCTTCGACGACGACGCCGTGCGTTCCCACTATTTCCATCCCTTGTCGCTGTAACGACGTCTTCGATCGTCTGACAAAATCGTGTTACTCTTTACACCGTGTCTTTTTGAATCATCGGTATCCACGTGGTACAAGAAATATCCCTTGACAATTAAAAATAATTATTTGTCTCGATGAGCACAGGAATGAAATTAATATTGGTGATTTTTAACAATTGCTTCTTTGTCCATGTGAATCCACAGGAGAATTACGATTTGACAGATTTTCAGTATCGTGCTTCGTAACAAAAGCCAGATAACAAACGAAACTGGCTAATCAGTTTTCTCGAAATTAATAAAACGAAAATTCGTTGGAATTAAGTGAAAATTCTATTCGCGAAAGTTTTAAGACAGCCAGATACTTGCAATACTCATTTTCCACGAGACAGACACGCTTTAAACTGAACAGGGACGCCTAGATAAACCATGTGCTCAAATAAGTAGCGTAGCCGTGTACACAGTCGGACGCGTAAGTGGAATAGATCGGCGCTTGGTTAGACCAGTAAGTAGAACGAGTCCCCGCCTAGTCAGACAAGTGTACACATGCTCCGCACGATCAGTATAGGGTCAGAGCTCGGTTAAACACACAATATAAGTTGTGATTCAACTTGAACATTCTACTGGTTAACTGCCGTTGAACAAGTACAGTAATTCTGTAGTAGAAGTGAACTATAATACCTTCACTCAAATTCACTGGTACGTTACAAATTTTCCGATGGAACAATTTTATCATCTGTACATACACTGTGTCGTGCATATGATTCCAGTTTATAGATTAACTGTAATTAAAGGAGTAACATGAACTATGGAGAGAAATGTAAGAAGAGGTCGTCTCGTCTGACAAAACTGAAGACACTCTACTGGAATCAGCTGCGTTAGATTGACGGATCGGTGATTGGGCCAGTGCATTCCATTAGGCTCGCTAAATGAAGTCGAGAGATTGCTATGTTCAAGATGACCACGTACAGTGTGATCAGCACTGATTACCCGTCAAAGGAATTTAAATTATTAGGAATTTAAATAGAATTATTAACTACGCTGAGAATGTCCGACTACTGCTTCAAGTGCAAATTGCGTCCATGGAAGGATCTAACGAATCCAATTCCTTCATTCTCTAACCATGTTGCGGACAAGATTCTGTTCAATTATTCTTCGAAGTGAATGTAATATAAAAAAAACAGTGATATGAATTAATTCCAATGAACATGGAACATACATTACGTAACGGAATCTTAATTCTTAGACTGGCTAATTGTAAGTATGATACACAGGGTTTATTTAATTTAATAAGAGTGACTGACATAAAAAGAATAAGATAAGATAATTAACATCGTATATTTTTTCTTTTATTTATCCATAACAAAACCATTTTCTGATCATCAATGTTTCAATCTATTCCGAAATTCTACACAAAATACCCAAAGATTCTTGAATTAAACAGTACATTAAAAAAATTACAAATTTCACCCTTAGATCGTTGAAATTCTACGATTCATTCTAAACCCTCGCGAGCGCGCAAAATTCCGCATCGAGTTAAATAATAATCGGGAAAAATAGGTCGCTGATATTTATCACCCAAAATTCCCCCACATATCTCTGCAATTCGTCACGGAAATTCCCCGGCGATATTTCTCCGTGGCAGAAACCAGCGAGACGAGAGACCAGACACAAGAAACTCCGCGACTGGGACATGGTGCAGCTGTGCGGCCGCGATTTAAAGCGCAAATTACGTTCGAGCAGTCGAGTCTCGGTTTGATTATCAGTTAAGGGGAAGATTATGGGCGTAAGCATCGTTCGGGGTCATTAGGCTTCCAGTCTCTAATTAGCCGACTAACCTCCACGGATATTAGATTTGTACTTCGTCACAAGCTGGCGAGAAGCTGCCAGTAAACGAAAGAAAAAGAAAACTCTCTATCGAACACAGAGAGACACGGTGTAATTGACACGCTCCGAACCTGCAACTGTGAACGTTTCAATTGTTTTCCGATATCGAGCTGCTCTTCTTCTTCACTCTCGCTTCGTTTGCCGCCATACTGTTTCTCTCCGCTCTGCACCCCTCTTTTCAACCTAACATGTTCTTTCCGGATCCTGTCACCTTGTTTACCGTTCATCCATCCTTTGCACGATTCTCCGACTTTGATTTTCTTATTTCGACTCTGCTGTCTGATTCTTCGTATGGCCAATTCTTGTTTGGCTGGACTTTTCTTGCGATGTAAGGCAATAAGATAGATTGCACGTCCTCGGACATTTTGAATATAATCGAATTTATTGTCAGTCGAAATTTGTTCATTTTGAAAAAATATATTGTGCGACGGTTGGTATCAATTGTTAATATTTATTGCTTTTTCGTGTTAATTTACTGCTCCAGTTTCTGCCAAGCTGAATTTGATGTTAATATTATAGTAAATAAAGAAATTACTTTTAACACCTGTTTTTTGATATTTCGTTAGTTTGTGTGTGATATATAATTCTTTGGAAATATTGTACGTGTTATATCAGTTAATGTGTAGTTTCAGTTTCTGTCAAATTGAACCTGGTACTAATGTACATATTGCATGAAATATAAAATAAAGAAATTATTATTAACATTTATTTTTTGACATTGAACGAAATACGAAATTCTTTGGATATGCTACGTGTGTTTCATAAGCTATCGTACAAGCAGATTACTTCTACTGAATTCAACATGAACATATTATGTTGTATAAAATAAAGTACAAAAATTTATTACCAATATCTTTTATTCCATATTAAAAATTTCTCTGGATATGAACAAAAATTCACTCTTACCCATCCAGTATTTAAAAAAAACCCAAGAATCTTTACACAGTTCATCTTGCCATCCAAATAAACCACAAATTTTGCTCATCAACGATAGAATCAAATTTCTCGTTTTCCTTCCATAGAATTATTATCAATATCTTTTATTCCACACTAAAATCTTTCCTGAATATTAACAAAAAACTTCACAATTACCCAGCCTTAAAAATCTTCAAGAACCTTAAAACAGTTCATCTTGGCATCGAAATAAACCACTCTGTAGAAAATTCCGAAACTTCCGACAGCTACTTTTCCCATCTTTATCCTTGTTCCGCAAAGTCGCGAGGTATTTCAATATAAATCAACACTGTCCCAGGGAAAATTACTTCATCGCCAGGGTTGGCTGGAATCTATCTCAGTGGGCCGCCCTAGCCAGCCATTTTCTTCGGGGAGCCCGACCACCAAGGGGTAGCTATTTAGGAGCTTAGCACCTCGCCAGGCGGTCTAGGAGTGGGGAAGGATAGTCGGTGTAGTTGGTGGCGTTAGGCGGCTGCTAGCAGCCTTGCAACCACTGTGTCACCTTTATCACCTTTATCACCTGCTGCAAATTGCCGCCATTTGGATGCTAAACCCCCGAAGTCTCGCCTCGCTGACGACTATTTGTAGAGACGCGCCCGAGCTCGTGTAGCAAAGCGGGCAGAAATAGGCTTGCTAGAGGAAATAGGTTGCGCCGGAGAGTTTATACGAGGATGATCGAAAGAACCGAGGACGAAACGAGATAGGGAAGCGAGAAGAAGATACAAAGGTAGTGGTGTAGATGTGAGAAGCTCGGGGAGAGAAGTTATTTCTAGATAGGCAGGTAGAGTGGAATGTGTAGAAATGAAAGTAGAGGGTATATGATGGAAATAAAGGAATAGAATTAAAGAGGACGAGGAAAAAGGAAAGGAGAGGGAATTGACGTCCTGAGAGGGAAATGAAAGAGAATTTTAGACCTATACGGGCGGTATTCGTTCGTGAAACGGTTTAATCGGATTACCAAACGGTTTGGGAATACCATGTATCGCGAATTTTCTTTTACAGTCTGGGGAAATCGAGTCTTTTGCCTATTAGAACGACTTTGAACGCCGACCTCGAACACCCTTTGTGAATACGATCCTTTCGATTCCAGATAAATTCAGGCATAATGTTCTATTAACACATTTCACTTGCCGGATAATTTTATGGTCGGGTTAGGTAGTACTGGAGTTTAAGATTTTTCTACGACGTTGAAGTTTGAAAATTCGAAGGAAATTGAAAACTTTATCTTAAGATAAAATCTAAGGATTCCTCGAGCAGTCATGTGTCGAAAGGAAATATGTTCAAATTTCTACTTACTGTAACAAGGACTATCTAATTCTGAATCTGTCTAACATTAATATGTAACAATTTATATGATCATTACCGAATGGCCATTGATAAATTTTGCATAAGATATAATCAGTAATTCATCGACTGTCACTATTACTGTGTATATCATCAAAATGTTCCTATTCGTACACGTTATCAATGACCACTGTTATTAACACACCTGAATCGACTTAATTACTCGTTTACTTCAATTTTTCTATTTGTTTCCAACTATTATTTCCATTTATTAGTTAATTCCAATAAGGTTATTCATTATTTCTATGAAAATACGCCAACACTCGTAGAGATAAGTAAATAAATAAATAAAAAGTATATAACAGGAGGGAAAAGTATTTAAATTGCACGAAAATTGTAGAAATTGTACTATTAAAAATTTGACACAAAATTTCTCACACAAGATACTCGTGCTGCTTTCTTTGGTACTTAAAAATCACTTCTTCAAACGGAATAGGTAGTTCATTACACGCAATATAATAACACTAAAATTATCACCGTAGTTTTCACAAAAAGAAAATGGAAACATTTCCCCCCTCCTAAAAAAAAAAGAAAGAAGAAGAAGAAAGAAAATTAAAAGTACTTTACGACAGTTTCTTCAACTTCAGTCATCGTGCGGACAGACCGAGTCTTCTCTCGAAATTTTTCTTTCGCCGGGAATAAAACCTGGCGAAAGTTCTCGAGCTTCCATGAAGACGGCCCGCTTGTATAATGTGCTTTGAATTTCTTCCACCGCGCTTTTATAGCGTCCGCCTCATTCTCGCTCGTTGCACCTATACATTCTGATTTTTTAGCAGCTGTGGCTCCCCTACCTCTCGTAATGATTCTTCTCGCCCCTTTCACGCTGACAGATTGTTAAGAATACCGCGGGAATAATACCACGGCCACCCTTCTCCTCTCCCCCAGCCGAAATATACGTACTTGTAGTTTGTGAATCGTGTCTCTATGTACCGCAACGTCTCGCGTAACTCTCGATTGCTCGAATCAATTATTGACACGTTCCATTGCAGACTTGGAATAATTTTCAGAGAATATGAGAACTCACGTTACGTGAAAATGTATAATGCAATATTTATTGTTAGAGACAAATTTTGGAAGAGTTGTCTATGTTAGAATACTTAAATATGGAAAATTTAGGATATTAATAGTATTGGAATATTTTAATATGGAAAGTTGGAATATTAGTAATATAAGAATATTTAAATATGGAAAATTTGGAATATTAATGACATTAAAATATTTAAATATGGAAAGTTGGAATGTTAGTAATATTAGAATATTTAAATATGGAAAATTTGGAGTATTAATGATATTACAATATTTAAATATGGAAAGTTGGAATGTTAGTAATATTAGAATATTTAAATATGGAAAATTTGGAATATTAATGACATTAAAATATTTAAATATGGAAAGTTGGAATGTTAGTAATATTAGAATATTTAAATATGGAAAATTTGGAGTATTAATGATATTACAATATTTAAATATGGAAAATTTGGAGTATTAATAATATTACAATATTTAAATATGGAAAATTTGGAGTATTAATAATATTACAATATTTAAATATGGAAAATTTGGAATATTAATGACATTAAAATATTTAAATATGGAAAGTTGGAATGTTAGTAATATTAGAATATTTAAATATGGAAAATTTGGAGTATTAATAATATTACAATATTTAAATATGGAAAATTTGGAATATTAATGATATTACAATATTTAAATATGGAAAATTTGGAGTATTAATAATATTACAATATTTAAATATGGAAAATTTGGAATATTAATGACATTATAAAATTAGAAAATTTCAATATGGAAAATTTGGCATATTAATAATATTAGAATAGTATAGAATATTTTGTTTAAAAATTACAATAAACACTTGAATCCTCTTTTACACCTGCTACCCTCACATATTGAACAGAAAAGTGAATTTGTTCTTGCTTAATGAGAATTTTCACTAAAATAATTATCAAGAGTAACTGGTGAACGTGTTGACGTTGGAAATATCACGTTGAATTGTACAAACAGGGAAAAGTTTGTAGAATTGAACGGTAAGAGACACGGTAAATGGTTAAAGGGATGAATTTTAGAGGAGTTATAACAGGTACACGTATGGTCGCACGATGTTTCAGGTTTTCCTAGAGTTCGCTTCGTTTTAACGTTCTGGGCAATTAGTTGCCGGATTCCTCGTGTCCCCTGTACACGCGCGCTCGCTAACTTTCCTATTACAGTCCCGGCGAAATTCGAGAAACCTTCGAGCCGTAAAGTTTCGAAAATCCCTCCAAATTGGTCGGCGTTACTTGCCTCTTGAAAAATAACCAACAACATCAGCGTGAAACTTGCGCCATTTTGTCGCTATTCCTATTGATTCATTCGATCGAGAACGTAAAATCCAGTTTCATTATCTACCCACTTCTAACTAAAATTTGTATCGTTCAATTTTCGGATCATCTTCCTTTCAGACTTCCGTAATTTTTCCCTACTTCTTCTTGTACAATTTCTAGATATTCTCTTTCATTTTCGAATTACCTTATTACGAAGCTTTTATAATTTTAAAAAGAAACAAAAGAGACATAGAAGAATTACTATTAAATTTTCAGTGATTTTCAGTGTCGAGCAAAAAAAAATTATGAAAATAAGAGAAAATAGATAAAAATGGAAAAGCAGAAAAAGATAAAAAATGGAATACCAAACATGCATGAAAGTTTATATTACACAAATTTATACGAAAGTCGTTTAACATTTGGCAAGAAAAATAACCAAAACAATTCAAATTTTTAATACATTATTTCCACGAATAAATTGTTTTCAAATTCTATACATAATTGAATTCCCCATTGAAAATTATACAATGTAAAAATACTTTTCCTGCAACCACCAGTCTCTATGCTCCCAAAAAGAAACGTGTCTTCAACCTCCAAATTTAAGGACTATTTTAACCCTTTCTGTATAAAGAAAATACTTTTCAAAATATTTTTCCACGAATTATCTCCTATATAAATTGCCCTAGTCGGCGTTACAAGACGAGATGATTTCGTGCAAAGGTCAGAAATCTTCCAGGACTTTTCCAAGACAACTCTCCAAAGCGGATAAGGGAGAGGGATGCAAAGGATGACTCCGAAGTACAGAAGAAGGACAAATTATGTATTCGGTTGCTAGACAAGATAAGTGGATCTCTCGAGCGTCGGTGAATTAACTTTTCACCGGAAGCTGATGTACTACTTAAACCAGCCCCTCTGATCGGTATATTCTTAGAAATGCATCGGAGAAGAAGTCCATTTCGGATCTTCTCTTCTTTGTCCACGAATTACCCCGGAATTCTTCTCTACAAACGGGAAACGTTCCGCGAGATACAACTAGGAAAATTTGAAATTATAACAAGCGGAGAAACGGCCGGGATGAATAAATGACGTACACGATGTATAATTTAATAGTCAGCGAACCATGTGAATAATTTTTTTCCAGCTATTTTAATTTTTTCATGTGCAACGCGAATATTTAAATTACGCGAATTCCCTAAGTGGCTGTAAAGTATCACGTTAATATTCCAATGGGGAATTGAATATTTAAGTAACGTGAATTTTTCAATAACTATTCAAATGTCACAGAATATTCCGGTGTCAGGTGGAATATTCGCGAAATGCGTGTTTAAAAATGTAGGAATTTTAGTAATA
>NW_017100226.1:40029-40491 GCF_001263275.1 Habropoda laboriosa | reverse complement strand
TTGTATTATTATATTAAAAATAAGAAAAATAATTTCACTTTTTCCCTTTCTTCTTATTAGAAACTAGCGTAACAATTTCCTTGAAAACAGATAGGAGTATTAACATAATACGTACAATGAGAAGACAATACTATATCGCATCTCATCGCATATAACAAGAACCCCCTTATGCGAAATCGTAAGAGTGAATACCATCAGCTAGGGGGCGTTAATCAGAATCAGCTTTAGCCACTCGTGCATCGACGATAACGCTGTTTGGTATCACGATAACTCGTCCCTAAAGCGAAGAAATTCCAGCACGAAGCTACCGCAACCTACCGAAAGGATTTCTCTCCACGAACAGAGGATAAAAGAGGACTAGACGTAAAATTCGTTGTAAGTGCCATCTGGACTTTCATCTTTTTTTATAATATAAACCTTTCTTTTTTTTTAATATTAAAATATTAAATATTTATTTTTAAA
>NW_017100226.1:0-39024 GCF_001263275.1 Habropoda laboriosa | reverse complement strand
ACTTTAAAATGTCGAATTTTTAGTTTTAAAATATTAGCTACATATTTTTAAAGCATTATTTACTTTAAAATGTTATTCATTTTAGAGAATTAAATATTTACTTTCAAAATATTATTTATTTTAAGGTATTACATGTTTATTTTAACAATATTGGAATAAAATAATTGGAAGACTGCATAAACCAGTTCGATACACGTAAAAAACAAATTTGGATACATTTTTCTGGTAGATACCGTATTGGTAACTAAAGAAAGAATCATTTTCTTGAAATTTTTGTTCATGTTACGTGCAGTCTTTAAAAATAAACTACAGTAATGCTGGGGAAAAGCAACTTTCAAAGGAAGAATACCAAAACGACGTGGAACTTTAATCTGGCCAGAAGGAGAGTATCTCGTTGGAAAATTGACGCAGCGCCGGTGAAAAGAAGAAAGAGTCGCGAGCAAAGATCACAGAATTCCGCGAATTTGGTAGAAAGAAACCAAGGATTGTAATTAATTGCACGAGATCTGATAAGAGGCCGAAAACCAGCCCCCGTCCTATCAGACGACGCGACGCGTCGATGTTCCAACAGTGAAAATACAACATGAAAGCAGAGATTTCCTCGGGCGGGTAGAAAAGCATCTGGAAAATATTGTACGAGGGAAAAGAAGCTTGCCGCTTCTTTGTGGTAACGAAGTTAGAGAAATACGAGTAGTCGACCGACAGGCTGGAACCAGCGCAGCTGCGCGCGACTTACGCCCCCCATATACTCGCACGATCCCTATAAAACATAATGTCGGTATTAAGAACATTACTCGCGGAAAACGTGAATTTCGATGGCGTTCTCTTCTACGAACAGGTCGATTCTTAGCGAGAAATTGGATGGTGGTTACTAATAGAACGAAAAAAAAAAGTTCTATTCCCCATTTTATTGGAATTTCATTATGCCGAGAAATTGAAAATATAGACACACATACATATGTCCTTAATAAAAATGCCTCCATACAGAGAAAGGCAGGTAAAACGTGAAAATTGTTTTTTATTGTTATTATTATTATTGATTTTAATTTTGGAGGACACACTTTTCGATATAACTTAATTTTTCATACAAGTAAGATGCCAAGAACACTCCAAGCTCGTCACTTTTTACTTAAACCGAATTTCATATTTTTCTATATACGCAAGAATATTTCGCACTCAGACTATAGCCGCCCAAGGTCACTCGAGATCACGGGTAAAGAAGCAGCAGTAATACCCTTCCAATCGCGTTTATTTGCAATATTCGAATATTTCTCGTCTGCTATCCTTTAAAGAAGACGTTCAAAATATTGACCTCCAATTCGTAAAAATTTACAGGTCATTCATAACAACAACAAAAAGAAATTAATTGTTGCACTAGCGTAGAAAATGGAGGTGATCACATTACTCAGTCCACCCTGTACAATAAACCGTAACATGCTGAACTAAACATTCGTTCGCACAAACGTAAAAAGAAAAATATCCTCGCCTCCGTTATTTCCATACAATTACAACACGAACGCAAGAAATACTCTCAGTCCGAACAATCCCATTAACCAAACAACACCGAGGCTCTCATCGCCGACGAGAGCCTGCCTCCATTACAATCACCCCAAATCAGCACACCGAAGTGTCCCCTCCCCTCTCCACAAGCATCCGCCACAAATCACCGTCGTATCTCTAGAGCTCCGTGGTGGCATCGTCGTCGTCGTCGTCCAAAGGACGGGGTCTTCTGTAAATCTGTTCGCGACACGAACGTAACAACAGCGCCTAGCGAGCGAAACGACGTCGTTCCATGCTCGAACGAGAGAAAGAACGCATTCAACTAAGAAAATATTAACTTCACCGGCAACTATCCCCTTTTTCCACCTTCCTCCTCCTCCTCAGCGCTCGCGGGAGCAAGGGGTAGCAACGGGGGAAAATAGCGTTTTCCTTTCGAGGAACGCGGGACTTAGCCGGGTTGTATTTCACAAAGGGAGAGGTACAAGCGCCTCTGGAGGCTATTTAGCCCGCGATCGCGCGCGCGCGTCGGATAAAGCGGAAAAACGGTGGCGGCGGCGTGGTAGAGGAGCGTTTGGAGGGGTTGGCTCGTCGAGGACGTGGACGGGTGGGCCACTTCCTATGACGATAAGTTAGGAAGCCGCCTCGCGGATGTTCACGCCATTTGCGCGAGCGCTGCCCGAGATAATACGGAGCCGATAGACGATACCATGCACGCGCGATACACAGCTCGCCGTTTCGCCGCCAACCGACGACGACGACGCTGATGGACGCACGCCTACCCACCGACGTCCTTTTATCTCATCTCACCCCGGTGCGATACGCTCGTGTTTTCCAAGGGAGTTCCATATACACGTGTGTCGCGCCGTTGTTCGTGGAGATCGAACGGCGAGAGACCGGTGATGGTTTGATTTTGCGTATCTTGTTGTTGGATGCCGGGGAACGAGGAGTGGTTGTAGAAGGGGGATTGGGTTCGGTTAGGTTTATCGTGGGATTTGGAAGGCCTGTTTCAGGGTTCTGCTAGAGAGGGTTACGGTTGATCAGTTCTTCTTTTTTTTTGAGGTTTTGAGAAGTTGACGATGGAATGTAATCGAGTGCAGTGTTCGATTCTGGAATTTTTTTAGATGAACATTTGTTGGGAGTTGGTAATTGAACGAGTCGAGGGAAGAAGGAGAACATTCCACTGGATTTTATTTTTGGGAAGTCGAGAAGATTGATTTGTAGCTAAATTAATGATTACAGTGAGAAATCTTTCACCTTTAAAATTATAGTAATAATTCTCAAGCGACAATATTGAAAAATGTTGAAGGATTTGGTACTTTAAGGCGTTGATAATGGTTTTGAGGTAGATTGCAGAATGTTGAATTGTTTAGAATTTTTGTAGCAATAAGTTGAATTCGATTTTACAATTTTGGGATTCGATAAATACTGATGATACAGAGTTTTAGTAGAAATTTTGAAATAGTCGAGTAGAAATAATTGTTCCCCGAAGAAATTATTCTTCTCCTGAAATTCGAACAATGAAATTGTAACTGAAGGTAAGCAGTTCGTGAACGTAGATACGCATCGGCGATGGTATAAAATATTACATAGGGAACTGCAGAAAGTTTATGAACGGCAAATTCAAGGCTATTGAAATAGTGCAGCAGCGGGAATACAGAAAAAATTTATGTAAAAGGAAAGTGGGGCCGTGAATTTCAGTTTTAAGAAATAGAAACGAACGCCTCACCTTCCTCTCGACCACAGAAATATCGTTTCCACGGTCAGATGGAAGATTAAGCTTTAAATTTTCGAGGTAGAGTCTGGAATTCCCTGGAACGTGTACTATTACAAAGACGAATGCCTTGACCAGGTAATTGAATATAAAAGAATGAGCATTTGATGAAAATCAAATGATACGAATACAAATGTTCTTCTTATAGCGTCTAAAATTATTACAATTAGCTCAGTTCCATCACAAATCAGTGCAACTTAATTAAAATTCACCATTACATCCAGAATTTACGATTTTACTGCAGAAAGTAAACATTCGCTATTCTCAAATTCACAAATCCAATTTTTACCTAAAAAGGTGGAAAAAAGCTGACGTTACTACTACTAAAGGTAACTAAAGGTAACTATAGTCACCCAGAATCTACAGTGACAAAACTGTATTATTAAAAAATTTTCCAAATTTAACTATTCTGACACGTATTTAAGGTCACACGAAAAATTATTTTGGTTTTCTGAAGTATCATTATTTTTTTCATTGACCTATGCGATTTAAATGTTTTTGTAACTTATACCTGTCTTTCCTACCACGTTTTTTTTTCCCATACAAACAGTCTCTATTTATGCGATTTTTATCCGCGTAAAGGAATCAGCGCGGAACTTACGCGTGTATTTACAATTAATTAATTTGAATTGAAAAAACCAATAATTCACAAAACACGACAAACTCCAAGATTTCATAACGAAGGGGTTGAAAGATACAATCCAACGAGAAATATGAAGCAGAAAACAAAAGGTGTGAAAAAAAAGACAGAAACCGCTTCTTACAAAAAAGGAAAAAAACACATTCGTATACAGAAGCATACGAATTACAAACCGCAATTAGCATAATACAATTCCCACCTGTTCGTTCGAACAATCCTCCGGTTAAGAGTCGAAAGAGTCGCATTTTTCCTTCTCACCCCGCGAAACGGGAACACAGACCGGAAATGGACTCCCGCCGGGAAGTCAGGGGAATAATGAAACAAACTGGATCCGTGACAGGAACGTACGTACGCTGCGAGGAGGGCGGAGAAGGCGCCGGATGTTTCCAGGTGTGCAGAGGTTCATCGGTATGCGTACGCATCGTGTAGCTACGCCTCGGGGAACCTGTTTGAGTCGACTGGCAAATTGAAATCGTGCCGGTGTCGTGCCTGGCGGCGAGCCCGGAACCTCTCATCGAACGTATTAATTCGTCTGAAACGAATCAGAGTGGAGAAGACGACGCATGAATCCTTCCCGTTGCGTTGATCGCGGTTTGAAATCGCGACACGATTCCGGGAGAACGACCTGCGTGGAATTACGAATTGTGAGCGTGGAACGTCGTGTTGCTAATGTTATCGAGTGCTTTCAATCTCGCGCGATCATGTTTGATCAAATTGAGACGCGAAGGCGACGGTTACATTTCTTTTTTTTTTAAATTCTGCGAATGTTGTGCGTTGATTTTGGATCTATTGCGGTGGATTCGGAAACGGTAAAGAGGAAAGCACGATATCTTCGTAAATTGACAACCTTGTTGAGTAACGCCAATGTTCAAAATTTAAAAAAAGATGGCTAGGGAGTAGGTGAACGATCCTTTTCCAAATCTGTGAATTTTATGCGCTGATTTTTGGAATAGAAAAGTTCATGTGATAAGTTACGAAGAATTGCAAATTCTTGGTTGGCGATGGGAACTTATTCTTTTCAAAATTCTGTGAATTTTATGTACCGATTTTTGGAATAGAAAAGTTTACGTGATAGGTTACAATGAAGAATTGTAAATAATTGGTTAATTAAACTTATTAAACTTAATTGTTCAGTATGTAACGACTCTTAACGATACTGTCGACTTCCAAATCAACACTGTCTTTTTTTCCGCAAGGAAAACTATCGCTGGCCCTCGACTTCCCCTCCGCCACACTCTCATAAAACCATCGGCGACGCATCGGCCGATCGCCCGATGAGCCTGATTTTTGTCCGTCGTCACATTCCCTTTTACTGCCTTCTTCCTGTTATAAGTTATAACTATTATTCTTAAAAACTACAGCCGCTTAAAATTACGGTTTAATCATTTATTTCGGTCGAATAGAAGACTACTGACAAGTGAGTGACGTCAAAAGCTCAAAATGTTTAAAATTAAACAAACATATATCAGTACGGAAATCAAACATTTTTGCAATCTACATCCAGGAGCTTTCGTTACATACTGTATAAGAATGTGATAATGAGTTAGTGGTGTCGGTGAAAGATATATTGTATATCGAGTACTTAATGGTGAAGTTGAATTGAGTTAAAGAAATTGAACTGAGACGACGATTTAATTCATGGAAGGATCAAAGTGACTTTGTTCCAAGTTCTAAGGTGTGAGTTTCGGTCTATTTGTGCAATTTCACTTATTTGTCCACCCTGTCTGACTAATTAATCCCTTATCTACTTCTTCTGCTACTTGGAAGAATTTGTCGTTCATTCAGGTCTTCTCGAACGTGTCTCTGAGTTCCTTTATCACCAGTTACCTCAGAAAAGTAGTTTCACAAGTTTCCTGATCTATCATCGTTACAATTTACTCGAAAGTATCCAATTACTCCTTCAAGAGTCTCTATCAAAATCAAATTACCATGCGCTCGTTTTATTTCCTACTAATTACTTCAGAGAAATATCAACTTCCCTATTCAAACAAAAATTATAAACTTCTGTAACTTATTGAAGAATTCCCAAATATTCTATTTCTATAAAAATCTAATTACAATGTGCTCATTTTACTTCCTCTATTTCGTTACTACTAATTACTTCAAAGAAACAGCAGCTTTTTTACCCGAACAAAAATCATTCTTCCAATTTACCATAAAATTTCCAAAAATATTCCTCAAACAATCATACGTCATTTCGATAAAAATCCAATTACAATATATTCATTTATATATCCACGGCAAAAAAAAAAAACTACCCATTTTCACTAGCAACCAAAACTACCGTTCTCGACTGCGCAACAAATTTAACCTACAATTTTCAACCGAGTGCTGCCCGAAATAAACACCACCCCCTGAAACAATATATGCCGCGTCCATTTCGACGCGGAAACCTTCACAGAACCGAACAACTCGTACAAAATCGAATTTCCCCCGAATCCGAGGTGGCCAAAAGGGGAGGGGGACGAATTTTTTGGTATTCCGACAGGCGGGCGGCCGCTATTTCCACGGGCGAGAGAGCAGATTTTAAATTACTTTGCCGGTGTATCCACCGATGCCGACGTTACCAATTCTTTCTCCTGGCACGTTGTACATGCATTAGCAGCGATACGCTCTGGCAACCCCCTTCCAGCGGCATTTTCCTCGACTCCTCTTCTTCCACTACCACTGCCAGCCAAACCCTCCACCCACCTTTTCCCGGCTCTTCTCCGATGTCCCGTTACCGTGTTTCTCTTGTTTGTTTTCCCGCCGACCACCGCCAGCACACCCCATACCGGCTCCTGCCATTATGTAGCCAGCGCTTTTTCGTGGCTGCCGCCAGGCGGTTTATTCTTCCGGTGTTCCTCTTTTCCAACCGCGCAGCTGTCTGCGACGCTGTTCTCAGGGCTAATGAACTCTGACTGATAAGCCGGAATGACGTTTATTGGCCAGATTTTCCGTTTTTTTCTTCTTTCTTTTTTCGTGAATCAGCAAAGCTCGCGCGTTGCGTGTTCCTCCTCGCGCGGCGAGGTAGACGGTTTCGAGATAAACTGCGAACGTTGTAATTCATCGTGTCTGCCCCCCCGCCGTTCTCCTGCGCTCGTATACTTTAGACGATTCTCCGGGGTTGCTATGGACGGGGTGTGTCTGAACGTTGTTTTGGTAAACGTGACGGATTTAAAAGGGGCGTTATGTGTTTTTTGGGTCGATGGAATGGTGGTAGGAGAGATTATTTGAGTTTGGGGAAATTTCGGTCCGGTAGAATTTACGGGCAAACATTTTCCGATGATGTGTAGGTTTCAGTTTGAACAGCGGTAGCGAATTATAAGAATGAAATGGTGGTTTGGTGGATATTGTATTTGTGTAGCGGAGGCAATATTTATCGATGGAAGTGATCAAATATTTTTCACCTTGAAGCTTGAAGTTTGTATTAAAAATTTGATAACAACTTAGGCGGTTATCTATTTAATTACAGTTATACATTAGAGTCTAATTTTGTCGGTAATTAGCTAAGGAAAATCTGCAATAAAGTAATAAAATGAAATGTTTGTTATTTTTGTAATTATAGACGTGTAAAAACACATTTTACTATTTAGCATTAATTGCTTATATTGCACAGAGTGTAAATTCCTGCCCTACAAAAATTATTTAAATACATTGAGAATAAAAGAAAGTACTGTTTAAGTAACAAAAGATATTTATTTATTCATTTCTTGAATTCAATGACAACAAGCTATACATAAAACCGTTATCAAACTGAAAAGGACCACGAGACCACGTGCAATTCACTTTTAGCCCAAAGAACCCATGACGTGTGAAAAATATTATTCCAACGTAAATAATTAAGCATATTCTTTACAAAATAGCACAATCCTTCCATCTACATATGCATGTGCGAGGCGTCGATACGAATATAATAGAGAAGAACTTCTTTTAAATAAACTAATTGGAGGACAAAAGTGTTCACACAAGCAAATTTTCATACAATAGAACAACAAGCGTTTAGCACTCGGATTATGCATACATAGTACTTAAAACAAAATGAAATAAACCGAATACGAAATATTTGTAGATAACTTCATACGTAGAATGCAAAATTAAAAAGACAATATTGTTCAATCCTTCTTTTTAACGAAATTAAAGAAATTAAACCTGTGGATCCCAAATCCAGAAGCAAGTACACATTGTATATTTGCATGCAGTACTGTAATAGGGAATATGCAGTATAAAAATATGCTGTAATAATTTTCTGGAAATATGCAACTTTCCAGCCTACAGTGGAATATTTGTATGAAAAAGTATGTCAAAATTATTTGACTAATTTTAGCGGAGCTAAATACACTCAGAAATGATGAAACGTAATTATTTGATACAACTTCAATTAAAACTACACGGGAGAATAAAAAAATTCAGAAATAAGCCAATTTATATACATGATCCATTTTATTGTGAAATTTTATTATTGAAACTCTCTATTCGAGAGTAAGGAATACAAGAATTTACCGTCAATATTCAAGTAATTTTTACATAATATTATGGGAATGTTCAGTTGCAGACAGATTTTGCTCGCAGAAAATTAAAAGCAATTATATTTAAATAGTAATAAAAAAAATAAACAAAATTCCTCGTTATACACCGCTTTTCCCTGCCTAAAATACATCACAAAAATGACCGTTATGATACTTCATGTTAATAACATTATAAGAAAAAAAACCACTTCGTTGGTTTTCCGCTAAGTTTGAAAATTTTGAATTTTGGCCAGGTTTTCAAACAGAACGCTGCAGCGTTAAGTTTCATCGAGTATTTCACACTTTCTGCAGTCTACGTTAAAACACGTCGGTTTGCCATAATTAAAATAACACCGGTCTCGACATTGTACGCAAGAAGAGTTTCTGCCAGCTGAATTTTACGCCTAACCGGGACAGTTCAAACGGAATTTCAAGACGGGTTCGCGTTTAAACGGGGAGCTCTCCCCCGCGTTACGCTTCGCCCCGTGGTTTCCCGTGGCAAAGATTTTAGTGCCGCCGGAATAAAAAGGAAATACGGGGAGTTTCGTTTCGCGAAGATACGAGCGCGCCTCGCACTTCAAACCAGATGCTAACAATGCGCCGCTGAACTTCCAGATTAGCATCGCATTAAAACTAACTACGCCGCGGTCGTGTTATCCCCTGAGCTCTGGCCGTGTCCTCGTAAAAACTTGCATACTGCGCCATCAAAGATTTGACAAACTTGTTTCGCCGCTGAATTTTTACCGTTGCATCAGCTTAAAAAGCCCAGCTCATCCGGACAATGCTGCGTAAAGCTTATTAGTTTCTTTCCTTTCATTCTTCTTTTTTCCTCTTTTTTTTTTTTACCGTCGATACCTGATCATCGTTTGAATCCAGAAATACAGCGTATCGTGAGTATTTTTGTAAAAAGTAGAGAAATTTCAAAAATTGCAGGGTGAAAAGAGGGGAAAATTAACCCTTTGGTTACTGGTAATACAAGGTAAATCGTAACATAAGAAATAGTTAGAATTTTGTACTGAATGAAATTACAATAGTTATTCCAGATCTGTGTCATGTAAAATACAAACTTAATGTTCAATTTCTGAAAAATCATGCAGATTTGTAAACTAACTGTATACTTATACTGTGAAATGTGTGAATAGCAGTCAAATTTTCTTGCTTAGTTGAACTTTGCATTTTATTTTCTCATAACTATTCGGTTTTCTGGGATTTGTTTGCATTGTTTGCTGTGATTCGTTTACAAGTGAAACGTTAAAGAAGTATGATTTTTCGTTTTATCTCATTTTATTTAAATTTTGATTTATTCAATGTGGTTTTAATTTTGTAAAGGATGTTAGAACATGTGTTCAAAGTGCCCGCTCTACATAGCTAGATGGCGTGGTGATCGCGGGGTGGGGGCGCGTGGCGTGCGGCTAGGTTCGTCGGTGAGCACGTGCGAAGTGTTATTACCGAATAATAAAATTACGTTGTATATATTTAAGTGCGTTCAATAAATCTAATAATAAGGCAGATCTGGACAACACTATTCACGGATCCTATAAAACATCCAACAGGTTATGGGCCCAGGATCGAATCAACGGTACATAAAGTGCAGTGAAATTAAGTGAGGTTAAGTGCGACCACGTGCAAAGAACTTTAGGCATGAATCTCACAAGCGTGCAACAAATTGAGAAACTCGATAATAACAATTACGTGTCGTGAAAGGTGCAAATAAAAAGTATTCTTCGTTTTAATGAACTATGGAACTATGTGGACGGTTCTATTGTGAAAACAGTGCAAGACGAGGAAACATGGGTACTAAAGGACGAAAAGGCGTTGGATCTAATCATATCGAGTGTAAGTAAAAATCAGTATAATCACATAAAGCACGTCCAAACATCGAAACAGGCATGGGAATCGCTCAAGCGTGTATATGAATTGAAAGGGCCTGTGAGACAGTATGATTTATTTAAACAATTATATAGGATGAACAAAGGAACAAATGAAAGTATGGCTCCATATGTCGATGAATTCAGACATAGAGTTGAAAAATTAGAGTCCAGGATAAAACTACCGGATGAGGTACTACCTATCATGTTGAATTCATTGTCTCATGAGTGCGAAACGTGTTTTGTGAAGCGACAGAGTCCAGGGAAGTCATGGCAAAGATGGAGGAGCTGAAAATAAAACTGCTTGAAGAGGAAATAAGGAGGACAGAAACAAATGTACCATCGGACCACAATGTTGAAGAAGCGCTACTGTCTAACAAGAAAATGAATCACCATAAGGAATATCTGCATAACACTATTCACGGATCCTATAAAACACCCAACAAAGGAATTGTTGCACGCAAGAAACAAAATAGTGCTGCAAGAATATAGATTTTTTTTTTAAACTATGTTATTAACTCCTCCATAATTTTTGCATATTATCAGTTCCGTAAGAAATATTATTCACACCAGTTATAAGTTCACCTTGTGCACACTGTGCTTACAAATTCTTCTTATCCCTATCAAACTGTCTTTCTTTATCCTTCAATATAAATAAAATACAAAAAGGTAGATTCTCAATTGCAGCAAACATGAAGTTACATTTCTATTTTTCACAGCGAAGGTGTTAAAATTTAGCTGGAATAATTAAAGAGCACTAAATTACAACGAAGATCGTATTAGACATTGGAAAGTAATGTATTCCATCACTTTCGCGAGAAGCAGCTGAAGAAACTACCAAATAGAGTCCGATATATCCCCTACCTCTTGCCCAATAAATTCATGGCGCTTCGTACACAAGCTGCTCGCAGTTAAAATCAAGCATTAATTATCCGTCAGCCGGACACTCGCGAGCGTTTTTCGAGATTTCCCACCCTCGTTCGTTTCTCGTTCAACACCTGCTGCCCGCTCGGTTTCATCTGAGCTTCTTTTATTCGCGACTCGCTTTTATTCGACCTCTATCTGCGCATTCCGCGACATGCTGTACTCCTCGCCTTTCAACCGTTCGTTTTTCGCGTGAAAAATCCCTTTCGTTGCGTTCTCCTTTCGTTCTTTTGCACACAGATCCTTCTTCAACTTTGACAAACGACTTGTGGATGTTGCATAAATGGCGAGACATAGTCGAGCGATCAACTTGTGAAAATGCATGCAGGTTTCTTTTTTCTTATATATATAATATTTTTAAACGTAACTCCGTAAGAAAGAGCAGAATAATAAGGTTTCAGTTATTCAATAGAGTAACTTTTTCAATTGGATGAAAATGACTGGAGTAATATGTTAGAGAGAAGTCTGTGTTAATTTCCTTGGTTATTAAATAAAATACCGTTTTCCATTTGATGAAAATTATTTGAACAAAAATATAGAGAGAAGTCTGTGTTAACTTTATGATAATTAAATGAAATAACATTTTCAATTTGATGAAAATTATTTGAACAAAAGTATAGAGAGAGGTCTGTGATCATTTTATAATTAAATAAAAGAAGAGAGGAAATTAATAAACATTATTTGCGTTAATATGCAGGTTTACAGTTTGTGCTTGTACCAGATGTATTCACCTGTCTGACCACGCGCGTTCTTATATCACTGCAGCCGAGAATCTCTGGTTAGACTACTGTGTCTGAGAAATACGTGTTTAGACTACTGTACGGGAGAAATCGTCGATCGTACTACTATTCTCGTGCATTAGCTTACGTGTACTACTTCATTAAATTGAACAACGCTTAACAATACACTAATATTTGTCACTTGCTTCTGCTACGTGAACATTTAAGTGGAGTAATGGCAAACGAATTAAATTGACGCTTATTTTCACCGTGGAAACGTCTTGTCTTTAGTGAACGTGCAAGAGTGACGGTGAGGAGGGAAGTTGATTAGAAAATCTCCGCGCATGCATACAAATGACGCTCGAGTTTCTTTGACCAGCGACGCGTTCAAGGTTTTTGCCTTTCAAGACCGAGTTCGAAGTGAACCGTGGAAACAATTTGCAGGAGATTTTCATGACAAATAGCTCTTGACCCTCAGATATCATATTCATCCTATGCAATATGGAAGTGGTAAAGTGAAAAATTATTCATTCGTAAGAATTCTTGTGTATACTATTATCCAGATTATTTTGCTGATACAGTATTCTGATATTATGAAACCATGCAGTGTTATTTTACCGTATTTGTTAAATCAGTACTAATGCAGTTTTTCTTTTGTAACTAGTCAAATCATAAAAATGAATTTATACTGAAAGAAATTGCTGTAGAAAAAGTTTTAGAATATGTAGTAGCAACATGTAATAACAAGCTAATAGATGGTACAAATTTTCTTAAATTTCTCCAATGGAAATCTCGGAAAACATACATATTTCAATAAATATTTCTCAAATCGTTCCCTCAATATTGCCACTTTTCTCAGCGCACCACAAATGATTAGTGGTCACCCCAATAACCAGAATCGACGTGAAATGAATATTGCATCTTCTGCTTCCGTCTAAATTCAGGAAATAAACGAAGAAAGAGGAATAGTTTCCACCCTCCCGTTTTTTTTTTTTAAACCGTCGAAATTCGTCGGACGTGACAATCCTCAAATCAACAACGAAGAACATTGAAAGAAAGAAGGGAAGAAACAGGCAGAATGGTTAGCTTCCCGTTTCCAAAGCTTCTCCTCCGATCTCTCGTGAATCGATTAAAGCGGCGAAAGCCGATCAAAGAAATCTTGTGCCCCGGCCGGATCCTCTTGTTTGGCGAGCCGCTACTGCCAGTTCTTGGTGAAAGGGGAACGTACAATTCCATTTTGTCTCGTTGGCCTTCCATAAAAGCGGACGAATGCGGACCTTTTAACGGACCGTGTGTAAACCTACACCCTTGCACCGTGTCCTGGCCATTTCTCCACCCCACAGGACCTCCCTCGCTCCCTCATGGGACACGACATTCCAGTCCCCTTTTGCAGCGCCTCCTTACTTTCTGTCGCGCGTGTTCCGATGAACGATACCTGCAGTTTGCCCACGCGATGAAACTTGCCCCTGGATTCCGTCATCTCTTCCACTTGCAACACCCTCGCCATTCTCAGACGGCCTTGTTGTCTCTGCAGACCGCCTGCTTTATTCTTGAACTTCTGAGGGAAACGGAAAATGCCAAAGAGAGGGTTTTCTAGAACGAATCTATTGAAGTCTGGTTGTTTCTCGTGCAACCGTTGCTACGTACAATTTATTAGGGAGCTCTCGGGCTCAAAGAAACAGAACGTCTTTAGGAGAAGATACTCGATGACCCCGTTACGGGACTTAGAAAAGTAAAATTTAACAGATTTCTGAGATTTCCGTTGGAAGTTGTAGTTCAGCCTACGGATCAATCGATGGAATATTGAAATTCTTTTTTAAATTTGGAACATTAGGTCAGCGAGGAGTAAGATATATTTTCCTTTGATCCTTTGAAAATTGGAATTTTTGAAAAGTGTGGAATGGAATCATTTAGTGTGATTAACAATTCTTTGCTTTAATAGCGAAAATTGTCAGTGTTGTTAAAAATTGAAGAAACTTACAAGGAAACGTATCGAACCGACAGTTCGAAACTTATGTGGGAGATAGTTGACGGAAAAATGTTTGACACGTTGTAGGCAAAATTTAGGGTTTGGGGCGGCCCACGTGGTCGTCAGCCGCGCCGATCGGGACGGTGGCCAGGTTTATGGTGCCGATGTGACCGTGGGTAAGACGTGCCATAAATCTGGTCACCAGAAGTAAAGGACGGAAAGCGACGTTCCCGGGCGAAACGGTTTTTCCGCCAAAAATCGCGGTAGAAGGGGAACGTCGTAGGGGTACGTTCGAGAACAGTCCTAATTGGCGGAGAGAAGAAACGCCCTCGTCAAGGGAAGGTTTAAAACGGATAGCTTGTGGAAAAATAGTGTGTGTGGAAAACGAACTTGCGTGAGAAAAGTATATCGAAGGAGCGTTGTTGAAGATAGGACTTGTGTCCGTGTAGAATACATTATTAGTTATTTATTAGAATTAAAACTGTCTCGTCTCTCGCCTTTATCATCTGATTCCGCCAAACCTCTCTCCATCCCAGACTCTCCTACAACGTGCTTCTTTTTATCGGCAATCGTCCATATTGAAGGGGTGAAAAAAGCCCTCGAAGTTGAGGGCTGAGGACATATTTTCCGGAATATCTGGAGAAAAACTTGTTGTTTTGGAATTGAGAAATTCAATCAGACAAAGAATTCTATATTTGAAAAATTCTGTAATATATTGCTCGAGGACGTTTAATTAACTTTGTCAAATATCTTCGCCTATCTCCCGTATAAGTTTCGTGCGAGTTCGATATCTTTCCTCGTTAGTTAAAGATACATTTTAAGCGTCACATTTGAAGTGAAGTTGGCGGCGATAGTCGAACGTTTGTATCGAGGCCACCTTCCGTGAATGATTTATGTTGGACGGTGACGCTTTATTAACGAGATTCTAGCAATGCGGATATATTTATTACAGGAGGACGTCCATACATACATACGTGTATAGGTGGGACATGTTCCGAAATAACTCGCCGCGCGCAAATAGAAATAAAAATGATCGAATGGCGCTTGGCTGGCCGGTTTAACGAACAGTCACCGTCAAACTGCAAATACTTCAGCGATTCTCTTCCGTGGAAATTACGAAACTCCATCGTGTACTTCCTTTTTTTAATCTTTCAAAAGCATCCTCATAAATATCTCCTACTGTCCCGACGATACAGACATTTTCAACAATGTCCTTTCAAACGTACTTTCGAATTATTATTAATTTTGTCGTATTACAGTACTAATTAAGAAATTTATTTCACATTTTAACCATGCACATTTGTTCTCCTTCGAAATAATAATCCTTTTCTCTGTTCTATTCGGTCTACAGTCGCACGTCTGACCATACGTCGACTCGATCCCTACTTATACTACTGGCTGACCGCTGACGTTCCTATACTACTGCGCCTCATCGCTGTAAGGTACAAACAAAAGTTTCTCCCGAAGTATCGTTGAATAAACGTTAGCGTGGTACAATATAAAACGGAATAAATGATGAAACGACAAGTTTTCATCCGGGGCAGTTAAAAGTTTTTGCAAAAGGAGTATTGAATACCCCGCGTTGCGTAATAAAATCGGAATAGTAATTCAGTCGATTTGTGTCCGCGATAATGGGCCGAGAAATATTATCAAGTTTCGAAGCCCTTCATCGTCGAGCAAACCGTACAATGAACAATCCTTTCCATTAACGGCAAACCTAATAGCGCTTCTCGGATATTATCGGCTCGCTCTCTGATATCACGTTACATTTAGTTATTTTAAAACTAGCCGGTTAACGTGACACAGAAATGGTGTACACTGTGTTAAAACATATCACATATTTAAGAGATTTTGTCTGGTCGAAATGTCAGGCAGCTGGTTGTTCGAGAACTGGTCAAAATAAATCCTACAAAGTCGCCGGAGTAGAAGAACTTTCCTAATTGACGACGAAAAGGTATCTGCATAAAACTCCTGAATTGTCTATCTTTAGGAATATTTCTGTGGAAATAGACGCTTGGAACTTTCGTTACGAATAAAATAACGTCCGGTGTATAAGGATAAAGCTAATATCGCGAAACTAATAACGAAAAGATAATAAAAAAGGATATCACATCGTCGATTCGCAATATTAGAAAACTCCGTGGAACTTCAAAGCTCGTGTAAATAAACACCGAGCAGTTTTTACGCGAATTAATTCCAGCCAGAAATCTCAGCAGTCTTCCACTCTCGAACCGCCTCTTAATCGCGCGATATCTCCTCGATGCTCACGGAAATATCCAACAGCACCAACCGTGATAAACAGAGAATTACAGGCGAACGATGAATGGTTCCACGGACGCCATTAGCCGACGATTATCGAAGTAATTGCGGCCGGAGCAACCTCGAAAAAGTTAAACAACGGCCAGTTTATCCGGCTTTATTGTATCGATTTACGCCTCGTTATTTTCACTGCTCCCTAACGTTGCTCCGGGACTCGGGTATTAACGAGTGAAACCCTATTTCCCTGCACGACCTCCGCCAGCCCCTCGGTCCTATCCTCGAACCCTCTGTACGCTCGGCGTCGTAATTATATCTCTCGCCTCTCACGAAGCGCGACCGAGACTTCGTCGAGGATCCATAAATTTCCTGGCAAGAATTCGCGGCACGTTGAACCGGGCGAATTCCCGAAATTTTCTCGCCAAAAATATTTCAGAAATTCCTGTCCTTTCTCATCCTTCCTCCGCACTTTTTTCCATTTTCTTTCTTTTTTCGGTCTCTTCGATTTTTTCTCGAAATTTCTCCTTTATTTCTTTCGTTCTCTTCTCTTATCCTTTTTTCTTTCTTTTCTCGGTCTCTTCGATTTTTTTCTCGAAATTTCTCCTTCGTTTCTTTCGTTCTCTTCTCTTCTCCTTTTTGCCTTCTTTTTCGAACTTCTCGGAGATTTTTTGTTTTCCTCGACGATCAGAAGTTTCGCTTCGAGTTGCAGCCTCCACTCTGGACCGCATGCATTCGAAGCGCGCGGTTTACGCGTGCGTACACCAGGCGGGAAAATTTTAAAGAAGCGCAGAGAGAATGGGAATGGAACAGTGCGGAGAGTTCGTGGAATTTTTGCACCGTGTAATTCTGGTAACCGAGAGGGGCATTTTTCGGCTGGTTAATTGAGGTTAATGGCGGAGCACAGCGGAATGTTATTGGTTCGGGAAGTATTTCGGAATGGTACAGCGGTTCGATTTAAAATTCTCGAGTGTTTCGTTGTTTCTTGTGTAATGAGTTTCTGCGTGGAACGGTAGGAATGTTTAAATGTTCGAATTTAAGTAGAACGTATTCTGTAATTTATATTAATTAGGCTAAATTGGAATCTAACGTGATTAAGAATTTGTTCTTCTCTTACGTTAACTGTACACGGTGATATAAATGGATTCGGTGTAAAGGTTTTCAATATGAAATTCTTTTCTGTGAAAGAAATAATAGAAATGCTTGAAAGTTTGACTTTAAGTAGAACGTATTATGTAATTTATACGTGTAATTTATAATATATATATATACAGTAAATTCTCCACAAGTGTCAGTCCACAAGGAATCTAAACCTGACACTTGTAGAGTCAGGGACTACGTTTTCGAGCCTCGCGCCCGCCTTTGTAGTTTGCCGAACGTAGACAAGGACAGCGAATAAAAGATAAGGACTTAAAGCGATTTAAATACCAACTTTTTTAATTTTACGTTTTTTTATCCCGAAATTTTTCTTAACATATTGATGAGATTTTTCTATGAAAATGACATAAAACCATGTTAAAAAAAATTTCAGATGAAAAAAAGTAAAATTAAAGAAATTATATTTTTCTATTATGAATTGTCGAGCCGTGAAATCTCGTAAAAGAAACCGAGTGGTAGATACCTATAACATAGGCGCAGGACCATCTATACTGACACTTGTAGAATCCAAACTGACTGACACTTGTAGAGAATTTACTGTATTAAGAACCCTAATTTAAAATGTAATATGAGTAGGAATTTCTTCTTCTCTCATATTAACTATATAAACTCTAATATAAATTGTTTCAGTACAAGCGTTTTTAATACAAAATTTTAAGTAAACAATGAAAATTCGAGCATAATAAATGATACATTAATATATAGATCACGAAATAGAATAAATTAGAAACTTCTTCTCTTCCTAACATACTGAGTGGACCGCATAAAAGAGGCCGTCAAATTATCTTCTCTAGCCATATTGGTACAAGAAATTTGTTATACTTAGTTTAAATAGTTTCAAAGGGTCAATAAAATGTAAAAAAATTTTTTTATAAATACCATCATTTTCTGTGTTTTTCAGTGCCACCTATGTTTGGTTTACACAAATGTATATATACTTTTCTACTGCACGTTGCAGCAAACATTGATGTGCATTTAAATATGCATAATATGACCTTGGATTCTAAAACTTGAAATCAAATGTGAAACTTCCTCTCTTCGATCAAAAAATCTTCTTCAACCTTTGGAACCATTTAAATTTCGAATAAAAATTTTCTCGCACCGCCATAGTTAAGAAAGATAATTAGGTGGCTGACACTGTATAACACAAGTAACTTTTTCACTAGAAATACAAATACCTGTTACACCCAATACTTCTAAATAAAATATTTTATCATCATTTTTTCGTTTCTCCATATTAACCCTTTCGTAACCAAATGTCCACATATGTCCTACTCGAGTACTCAAACAAAAATTTATCTGAGTTCGGTATCCGTTATCAGATCGACAGATAAATATAATAAGAATTTCTTAAAAAAAATTATTCCATCACGAAAGGGTTAAACTTCCAGAAGCGGTTGGAAGAAAGTTCGACAAAAAAAAAGGCTGAACGCAGTCGTGACCGTCATTGGGAATATTATTTCCGCAATTTCCATGAGAACCGGCCAGATTGAAGCGCGCTAATTAAAAGCACCGCTGCTGGCAGGCGGCATCGACGCTCGTCGGACCGGTAATTAAAAATGCATCGCTCCGTGCGTGAATCACGAATTCGCGGCCCGTTCGAAACGCGCCTTCTTATGATTTACGCCTTCGCGCGAAATTAGATTTCATCGTGCACCGGACGACCGCGCGAATCTCGCCAGGTACCGAAGCTGCTACGTTTGTGAATATTAAAAATCGATTCCGGTTCGGATAGGCTTTAATTCGCCGGCCACGTGTAATTGCCGGCCTCCTGTGGATTCGATTAATTAATATTTTTAATGAAAGTCGCAATACGAGTGAACGACAGAATTACCGCTGGACCGTTAACGAATTATCAGCCGATCCTCTGGAAATTATCGCTCCTATATGTAGTTGTGAATGTCCTTTTGAAATTGTATCGAAATTCATGGGGAAACATACTTTTGGGGGAAAAGCATGTTGCGAATAGATTATAGATATTCGTGCAATTACAACGTATCGAAATAAGCAGAATACAGCCACTCCCAAATATATTTGAATACTGTATAAGCTTGCCTTTCTAGCGATGTGTTTCAGTTAATAACAGAAGGATTTGAGGCTTTCTCGTTGCGAAACGTTATTTATTGTACTTGAGGATTACGTATTGTTAGTTCAATGCATTTTCGTGGGTGACATTGTCGTACGAATTAATCGAAATTATTATTAATATTAACCTAGACATTAAGTCGCTGATAACCCATAGATGCGACTTTAAATGACCAATTAAAAAAAAAAAAAAAATATTCGATCACAACAAAAATGAATATTTTCAACGTTCATATTGTTCATATGACAATATTTGTAAATACTACGCATATTATCAAATATACCGCGTTTTTCTTTTCTTCTTACAGTCTATTGTATTTGCTAAACACGAATTCTATCCGGAATTTGTTTTTCCAGTGAATAAATAATTCTAAATAAATGCTTATTAATTAAAATCTATCCTGAAACATGCATATCTTTGCCAGTTTCGTGTTTACTGCTTGTTTTATCAGTGTCCGAATATTTTTGCGGGTAACTGTACATGAGAGCAACGTTATAATTTTACTGACTGTATTATGGTACATTTATCTATAGATTAGTATTGTTTATGTAGTTCGAGAGATTCTAACGTTACTCCCATATATTTCACATATTTCGATTATGCATTTAATATATATTATAATTGGAAAAATATCTGAAATCTAGTTATGAATGATAAACGAAATGAAATTGCATCCTCTTGATTTACAATCACTTTAATACACACCGCGGAGAATACCGTACATTTCATTGATTATGAAATCGTTTCGTTTGAAACGAACACAGATTTTTCCTGCTTTCATCGGTACAGTTTCGGACCTTCTTTGAACGTTGCTCTGCATGAATTCATTTTTCCCCATAAAGAGGATCCGGGGATACCAATTTGTAGTTTGATTACGTAGAAAGAGAGGCTGAGCGTTATTTTTCCAAAATTCGTCCTGTTCAATTTCGAGTTTATCGAAACTCATTAATTCCGTTCGGTCGGAATTTACATGATTATTAATTTCGTACCGATCCCGTTCCTTAACCGGATACATCCATCGACCATTTCTGCCCATGTTAACGAGGAAATTGTATAAAAGGGGACACGTTGGATTGCCGTCGCTCTTCTTTTTTTTTTCGGTTTTTGCACCGAACAAATTACAAAATGTCATTTTCCGTCAAAAATTGTCATCGTTAAATTCTATCTGTGTTTGCAGCAACTGCGCCGTTCATTCTGTGAACTGGAAACGATTTTTTGTAGAATCTTCCCTGGTAAAACGGAATTTTCAAAATTGACAATCATTTGTTACATTTCGGCACACGGAGTCATTAAAAGCGTCGTAAAACGTTGCATGAAGGAAACCGTGTATTCATACTCAAACATGTATTCGATGGACCAAAAGTATTCATTACGCAGTCCTTTCTTTTAAAATAAAATATTCTTGGCGTCGATAGTGGGGAAACTTTTAAAGGGAAAGCAGTTTAAAATTTACATTTGACTCGCAGTTAGAATATTGATCTCTATTACAAATTATATACAAATATTAATTAGAGCAGTATTCAATCTCTAGTGAAATGCAAACAGTGATCAATAGTACTGATCTGTAACATCTACAAAATGGCTCAGCGAAATGGGAACACCTAAACGTCTCCCTTATTTGTTATTGTAGGAAAAAACTTCTTAGAACAAAGTTACACTATTTTAGAGGACCCATGTAATCGTCAAAACGGTTTTTACTCAAGGTAATTTTTTCACGAAATTCTATAATCATCCCTACCTTTTAAATGGAACCCTATACATTCTGTTCAATATCCTTGTAGAAAGTGAAAAAATAAATTCAACGACCTTAACGACCATGCCATTCCCATCGTTCCATTTCAAGATTTTTGCTTCTGAAGGTAATTAAAATTTCCTAAGAATTTTCTTCGTACAACAAATAAGGCAGACATTTAAATCCCATTTATTGAGCCACCCTGTATAATAATACTGCAATAGAAATACACCGTTTCACATGATAAAAGCATTATACACACGGAGTCCATTTGTACAAAGAGAATTGTACTACAGTCAACACCAAACAAAATTACAATTGAGTTTCAATTATTCCACGCTTCCTGTATGAAACCCGGGAGTTCGGAAAAAAGAATCAGATCGCCGTTACCGCGCTAATTACCATATCATAAACGTTGGGCTCGAATAAATAACGGGGCAAGATGTTGATACCGCCGGGCGTGCTCTCATGTGGACGCAAAAATAGATTTCCACGCGGCGAATAATGGCTACGGGGCACGGTTTAACGCGTTTCCACCTAAACACGCGGCTAAACAATTTTTCAACGAACCATACAGCGCGGCAATTATTAATCACGCGTACCCTTACTATCCACGAATAGTTGTCCCCGACGTGTACGTGACGTTCCACGTTCAACTACATACACACACACACACAGGCCACGAATAGTTGTCCCCGACGTGTACGTGACGTTCCACGTTCAACTACATACACACACACACATACAGAAGCACACGTGTGTGTACGTTACGTTAAAGAGAGATTAGGAAACCCGCATACACGCGCGTGTGTGCATTGTATGCGTCTGACAAGACGAACGTCAAGCGACAATTCCGACCGCGTTCTCGAGATTGTCTGCTCGAATGAAGCTTCCCGCCCGTGACGGTTAACGAAGAAAGCGTGAAAGATAGAAAATTTGACGGACAAGTACAAAGGTACGTGGCCAAACTGCTCAAACGTGCTCGTTCTATTTCCAATTTTCTCAGATATGAGTGCTGTCGTGTTTGTCGAAAAGTTGACTGTAAATTAACGCTAGAACTGTCAACCGGGTCAAAAGTGACCCATTAGCGACTTTCCGAACGTGAATTTTCGTGTAAGTGAAACGCGATTGAAAAATTAGGTTAGATCGGTAGAAACGGTAGAATACACGCGGAAAACAAAATCGAAAAGTCACAAATGACGATAGTTACTGTGTATCGAACATTTACTGTCTTTGGAAAGTTGCTAACGGGTCATTTTTGACCCGGTCGGTAGTTCTAGTGTTAAAGAAAAATTACATGTAGTACAACTAGGCAAAATTAATGTTTTGGAACAGGCCTTCTCGACACTTCTTCGAAGTAGTCGCAGTCGTATACGAGAAGTCATGGAGCAAGGACGATAAACTGGACAACAAGCAACCGCGTGTAAACTTAGTTCAAGTATAATGACTTCATATTAGAATTAAAGTATAGTTAGAGAAAATACCCTGCCCATAATTAACCTGAACAATATTCTTCAGAGTTCTCTTTTTAGAAGGATCCATAACCAGGTTCTCTAAGAAAAGTGTTCTTATTCCGTTAGATTTCAAATTTCCCGCCTTAGTTAGTGTTAATCATTTGTTAATATTTAGCATATGCAACGTGCACGTACTTCTTCTGAAAATCTCCTGTAATATCCTCCTATAAAATCCATTATTAAAGCACTTCGTTGCAACATATTCTTTGTGGGGAGACTCACACGCACTCTAAGCCCTCGCCATCAATCGTTCGTAAGCAAAACAGCGTCGAGCTAATTGCCTTCTTAAAACACGTCACTGCTAACAGGTGTTTGGCAAGTTGTTCCAACGTGCTGGTAACACGTCGTGAAATGGTCACAAGCTGTTGGAAGGAGCAGACGGAGGCTCGTCGATGGACGCGTTTTGAAATTCAATAACGCGTGCCTGGTCATATAAATGGCAGAGCCTAGTCGGCTGGCAGCAGATACGATTTATCACTATAATATCGCCTGCTTTAGCGAATCGTGGTAAACGCTCGATTGCTGACTATTATTGGGGTGTCTGTTTAAAGGTGCTGCTTTTTATTGTGCTTTTTCCTCTATGGGGTTTCATGAATTGCACGAAGGATCGGAAGGTTTGTTTGTGTGGAAATACGAAATGTAGATTGTTTCTTAATACATTTTGAGCTTTCAAAGTGGAGCTCATTGAAGGCGTAGGATCTGAAAATTCTTGTTTCAACAAATCCTTCGTTTCTATTGAAAATTTAGCAAGGAAAGATTCGATGACAATTATTACATCGTACAAATTTACATTGATTCCTACTTTGCGTACCAAATCAACTCACGCTTAACTATCATTCAAAATTCAACGACAAAAACTCGCAATTCCTAACTAGAAACAAAATATCATTTTTCGTCTCAAATAAATTTAATTAAATCTCGAAGCAAATTTACCTTAATTTCTCGCTTCCAAAATATACACTCCTAACACTTCCCCACATATTCATAAATTAACTCGATTTCCATTACCCTTTATCCTCAAATTGAACGAACTCACCCTTAACGATCGCTCAAAATTCAACATCGAAAGTTCCCAGTACACACTCGCGAGCAAAATATCATTTTTCGTTTCAAATAAATTTAAATAAATCTTCAGGCGAAAACCCCAATTGCCGCCCTCGCAAATTTACCAATACTCCCACGCGTATCCATAAATTAACACTTCGTTCAAAATACCTTCCACACACACACACGCTCACAACTTCGAAAACTATATCATCTCATTCGCACCGCTCAAAATTCACCAACAAACCCCCCCTAAAGCAATCATTGCGTTACACACGGCGCACCGGAAGTGGATCCAAAATTCTAATTACAGGACAAGTTTCGTGGCGTCGAAGGGTTTCATCAGAGGAGTTGGGGGAGAGGGTTAGAGTAGCGTGTGCACAGTTCCACCCCTCGCCCTTATCTGTCGTCGCGTACGCGCGTGCGCATTCATTATGTCACAAAGACAGATTAGGGAAACACGTGTGCCGCGTGTCATTCGCGCCGCGGATAAATGACAGCTGGCAGATATTCCAAGGGAGGAGGACGGACCAGAACTGAAACAACGCGATTCTACTAGACAGATAGGGGAACAAGAGTGGAACGGCGGAGAGAGAGAGGATAGAAACGAACTCGAACAGTAGAAGAGTGGGATTTTATTCCGTTCGCTGATGAGAATCTTTTTTGCGCGGACGCAGAATTTGCACAAGCCCCGTGCCGAAAGCTATAAACCCGGCGAACGCGTGCAGAAGAAACCGTTGGGAAAAACGTATAATTGTTAATTGTCCTTTCAAGACAAAAGACAGAATAAACCGCAATTAAAGTTTTTCTTGCCCCCTCTCTACCCTTCCTTCTTTGCCTTTTTCCTATCCCGTTTTGTACTCGCTGTCTTTTCCGCACGCTCGTACGTTTTTTCATCTCCTTTCGAAGCTCTCCATCCTCTTCCAACTCTCGCTCGCTCGTCTGACTCATTGTTCATTTTCGTTTCGAACTCTTGGAACAGAAAGAGAAAGAGAGAGAGAGAGAGAGAGAGAGGTTCCCTTTGTAAGGCCACTTTTAAAAGGTCCGCCCTTGCTGCTCCGTGTTGCGGTCGAACGATTGTTTTAATAAGCCTTTTACATTTTTATCGTACCTCTACCTCTTCCTCGCCGACACGCTCCACTCTTCTACGCGATTCCGTAACTGTGTTGCCTCTGTTTCAACCTTCGTCTGTTTTGTTCTCACGTGGAATGTAGATATTGGAGAATTTGTCTACGCTGGTTGTGTTGCTTCGCGCGCTTCTACGTCGAATTGGCGATACACCGCATTTCCCGTTGTTTCGTCGAGACAAATGTTTCGCAGCGGTCTGTTAAACCTTTATAACCAGATTTTTCTCCGTTCATGAGAAGAGAAATTTCAGTTGTCGTTTTCTTTACATTTTTATGGGAGAAGCACGAACAAATATGAAAAATAATTATTACGAAACAACGTGATGATTATAAATTTCTTAAATTGTAGTTATTACAAAAGTGTAATAATTATTGTAAAAAGTTTGGCTGGTGATATTGCAATAGTACGACAATAACGATAATTTTCGTCGAACCATTTGAAAAGTGATATAAGAAATTTGAGAATACAGGAGCTCAAAGTTTGTCAATTATTTCGACTAAATAAAAATTTTTTAATTAGGTAAACATATCTGTTCACCTGCTAAAGATTCGTCCACGTTTCGAACTCGCGATACTTCTCTATCAGGGGGAAATAGGGAAAATGGAAGATAGCGTTTTAATTGAGATTTGTTTTCTAATTTCGGTTCGAGAGAGTCCCGCGTTACAAGATCTTGCATTATCCCCGATGGAAAATGACACCCGTTCGGTTCGCGGCTCAGGGTCTCTTCTCAATTAAAGTTTGTTGCAAAGGATCGGGAGGTGTTTGCAACAAAGTTCCCTCGTAATCGTTGGGTTAAGATTGAGTTACTTTCGAGCGACAACAGACGCCCGCTAACAACTTCGTTACCGCTTCTGCTTGAATATAGAATTCGTTCGGCTTTTGGTAAATTTGCCCAAGCACCCTGTTTATCTCTTTCGAAGATACCATTGATCTCCATTGATCGTTGAAGAACGTTGTACAGAAATTTTTGTAGAAACGTATACTTCCATCTGTACGAATAAAAATGAATTAATTTAAAACGTTAATATTCTCCTATTTACTTTTCAATTATTATTATTCTGTTTTTTTTTTTTTTCAAATCCGTCATACTTAGACTAATATACAGGGTGGTCCACGCAACGTGTGCACCGTTATAACTTCCAAAATATGCCTTGCACGAAAGAATGTTATATACAAAAGTTACATGGTTTAAAAGGGTACACTATGTAGTGCGTTAATTTTTTTTATAGGTGGAGGCGTTTCGGAGATTTGAAGGTCAACTTTGTTTTTTTAAACAGAATACTATATTTTTTATACGAAAATATGGTAGAGTATCGAATTGTAAGTAAAAAGGTATCGACCGTTATTAGCCCTAAACCTAATAGCTAACGAGTAATTTCACTTTATTACTTGAAAATTTTCTTCACGTAATATCAAGTTGTAGATTCAATCTTGTAGGTTGGATATAACATTCTTTCGTGCAACGCATATTTTGGAAGTTATAACGGTGCACACGTTGCGTAGACCACCCTGTATATATATATTGTTTGTTAATGTCTATACACGTGTTTAAAAATGAATCAATTTAAAGCGCTAATACGTTCCTACTTATTTTCCAATTATTAATCATCCTCAATACCAATTATTCAATTTCACAAACTCCTCATTTTCAATTATTTTTCAAATTCGTCGTTTACCTATTGGAATAATATACTATATATCGTTCGTTGATACTTTTACACATGTTCCAAGATCCTTCCAAAATCCAGGATCCCTTCTAGATCCTCCAAAATTTTCCATCGACATAATCTAATATCAATTTCTTTCCCGTGAAACCTCGATTTCTCCAGGGTGCAGCACGAGGATCCCTTTTCTTCTCTTTTATCCCTTGAAGCGCAGAAAAAGCAACTCCCCGGGACGGGAGTCAGGTTGTGCAGCCACGTTCTCCACTGCGGTCTTCTTTTTTTCTATTACGCGACATTTACTCGGAAAAATAATGCTCGTGCACATTTCACTCGCGTTATCTACTGGCCTCTCCTCTCCTCTCTCTCTCTCTCTCTCTCTCTCTCTCTCTCTCTCTCTTCGTTCCCTTTCGCGTTACTTTCTGCTGGCTCGCGCGGAACGACGCGTCTGCCTCTGAGCTAAAACCTGCCAACCAAGTCCTCTGCTGACGTCACTATCTGAGGAGCTCTTTGCGAATCACGCTCTCTGACGTTTCTCCCCGGGAAAATGTGTCGTAACTCATTCCGACGTATCGCGAATCGGCCAGATCGACTTTGACGTGTCACTGCTGCTGAGTTTCTCACGATTCATCCACCTACACCACTGTGTCTCGTAATGCATTATTGTGTGACTCGTTTAACATTGGTTCGACGAGTACATTTTCAGAGAAAATTAAGTCGAGTTTTTGACGTACCAATGTCGGAGGTGAGGAAAGATTTTTGTATTCGTTGCGTGCAATTTTGGGAAAATTTTTACAGCAACGGTTTGCGCGTTTTCTTCATTTTCCGCCACTTTGACCGACCAGCGCGGTTTCAGGATCGGTCAATCGGTTCGACTCGACTCAGTCAGCCGATATCAATGATCTCGAAAGTGTTCCGCTTTGCGAAACTCGAGCACCGCCACTCAAAGGATCGCCTGCCTTCAATCAACTTCCACCCTGTATACGGGGTGGCCCGTCGAAGGATACTTATAAATTTGGTTTCGGGCAATTCGGTGGAATTCAAAGAGAACGGTGCAAAGAAATCTCATATCAGAAACCATTGTTTAATAATTAGGAATATTTACGAAATAAAAGGTGTTAAAAGAAGAATTGCAAATAATACAGGGTGTTTCAAGAAAATATTAACATTTGTGTGCAGAATTTGTAGCAATTCGGAATATCTACAAAATAAACGGTGATAACAGAAAAATGGCAAGTAATGCAGGGTGCTTCGAAACAATGTTAATACTTGTATGATAAAGCATTTTCTTCGGAAAATTACAAGAACGGGTTGACAATTATGGCGAACAAGGGGAGATTTGAAATATGATATATTGTGTTATCATCGTTGCTGGCGCGCATCGAGCACAATATCATCGTTGCTGGCGCGCATCGAAATTAACGTAAAAAAGTAACACGAGATTAGACACGAAACGAAAATTAAGAAACTTGCCGCTGTATTTACGAAGATTGCAATCGTAACGGGCAACAGCTTCGTCCGTAAGGAGTTCGATTACAAGACTACAATGCAAGCTTACAAAGCTGCAACTTCCTTACCTTTGTACTTTAAAGTTTCAAGTATCGATTTCATCTTACTGTTCACCGTAGTACCGGACCTTTATTTTCATATACATACAATACGATCCAATACAGTCGCTTCACCGTCGAACAGCAAATCTCTGTTAAACCACGAAGCTGTAATAATTCGTTCTTTCCACTTGAAAATGATCAATTCTTACAGTCAAAAGTTCGAGCAAATTCATGGAATTCCAACTAAATGAAATTGTAAGTTTCTATCAACGCGAAAGCGCGATAATTAGTTATTTCCACTTGAAAATGATAAATTGATGCCGCGAAAAATATCCATCGTAAGATGGAGCAAATTCATCGAATTCCATTCACTGCAAGTTTCTTCATTTCGTTTCTAATTTAACCGAATTCCTCCGGTGAATTCCACATCTTTCGGGAATGTTAATATTGCAGCAGCTATCAGAGCACCCGTTATATAGATGGCCACAGAGCAGTCCACGTTTCTCCGTTAAACGCCCTTTCACAATGCCGTGCATTGATTTCGGCAACGCCGATACCAACGACCGCCACGAACTAACTTCCATTCCGACGTTCCGTCCTCGCGACTTTGCGCTTGCCATCGCTATTCACCGTTGCAACTTGGAATTATCACTCCCGGGAATGATACGCAGCTAAGTGGAACGTCTTTCGCGGGATTTATCGCTCGAACATGAACATTCTATCGGTAACTGTCTATTTAGAAGCTCGACGACATGCCTTTGATTTACACTGCTTTGCGTGAATGTTAACCCCTCTAAGGGGACACCGTAAGTCTATCGTATCACTCGGATGTCCCCTCAGTGGGGACATCAAAGTTTGTTAGTGATTACGGAGGATCAACTTATTCCACCGCAACTTCTTCAGAAATGCATCTTTCCCCGAAGTTTTCTATCGAAATGGCACAATTACCAAGATATATGAAAAAAATATCAGCCGGTTTTACGTCGGAAGAGATCGTGAGAAGTCCGAGCACTTCTCTACTCCACTTGAAAAGAGCGACACACACCCGGTATGTTCGTAGAGAACGTATTAGATGAGTGAATACTACGAGATATCAGACTGAATATTTTTGTATCGAGGGTCTTGATAATTTCGTAACGACTGTTTCGGTTTGCTTCGCAAACTTATGAATGGTAATGTTAAGTGCATTATTAGTGAGAATTTCTTGAGTTAGGAATTTGTAGAATTTTGTGGAGAGAAAGTCGAAAATTTTCATTTGATACTTGATTTCCTTTTCTGCAGATTTTTCATAAATATTTCTCAGGATCTTGACAACTTTGTAATGAATTTTGTTTCATTTACTTAAGAACGAAAATATACATGATCGATTGGAATTTCTTAAGTTAGAAATTTATACAATTCGGTGGAGAGAAAGTTGAAGATTTGAATTTTTGTCAATCCTGCATAACTGAGTGTTTTTCATAGTTTGTGATATTCGATTTTCGTTTCTGTGAACTTTTAATAAATGTTTCTGATAACTCCTAGCGGTCGATTTTCATTAATACCTACCTCTCTACAGTTTAATGATAAATGCTTGCAATAATTTCTACAGAAGAATTTCATACAAAATGTACGATAATTTCTGCGTTATCCTTCGTAATTTATGAAAAATTCACATAACAGTACATCGAAGGAGTGATTGAATAACAATCGAGTATCGCGTATACTGATAATGGTGATTGAATAAAAGCTGGAGCGTAGATTCTCTCATTAATTAAGTTGCAAAGTCCAAGTAAGTACGATCGTGTACAGTTGTAAACCTAACTTCGGTTAGGTCTGGATTCTGTCTGTATTAAGATCCGGATTAGATTACTCTAACAAGGTTAAGTTTATCTAACCTAGATTAGATCTGTAGCGGCGTATAGCTAATCAGAGGTTGCGAACTGCATCCTTGAAACCTCCCCCCATTACAATCTCGTATTAATAAAAACCTAATCACTTTTGTACCTAATGAAAGAACAAAAAGAGAAAAAAACACGAATGAAAATAAAGGACCGCGTCGTAATACCGTAAAGGGACAATTTCATCGAAAGTTTCGCTTAATAAAGAATTAATAGACTCGCACCTTCGATGGAAATAAAGTCGCGTCAAAGGAGGAGGAAAATTGTTTCGCGCGTCCCATTGATCAAAAACTATGAAACTTCATCAACGATCGAGAACTCTGCGAGTCTTTTAATGAAAGGATTAATAATTAACGCGGCGGACACTCTTCTATCCATTTTCTTACCTCCTTTTAATCATTAGTTTCCAATAAGAACTCAGCCCTTTTCCTCTTCGCCCAATCCATATACATAATTCATGTTCCATCATTTCGCGATGTAATCGTGAAGTAATTCCTTCGGCGATACAAATGAACAGCCAGCTGGCTACGTTCGTATCCGCGTTTTTAGACAATCCCCGTAATTAAAATCGAATGCGCGAGGTCGCGCGGGAAACTGAAACGCGCAAAAACGACCGCGACATTCGTGCACGAATCGGAATGAAAAAAAAAAAAAAAGGAAAAGCAAAAAGTATAAAATGAGCAACGAGAAAACGAAGAGAAAGGAACTGAATAGGGAGAAAATGAAGCAAATATCGTTTTAAAACGAAAACGTTTCGTAATTCCCCGATTGCCGTTCACCGGCGATCCCTGCGTTCGATTGGCCTCGCACGGAAATACCCGAAATATTGCGGATCGCAATTGCATTATTTCGCGACAATTTCAGCCAATGTTCCCGACATACGGAAACTTTAATTGAAAAGGCTCGAATAAATATACTGTACACCTATACACATGTATACGTATGTATGTACATATCTAAAATACATACGCGATATCTCATATCGATCGAAACCATCGAGTATCGTACGATGTAATAAGTGCGATCCAATCAGTGTGGTACTGATTGAACGGGCCACGAATATCAAGTACTTTCCGAATTTCGTGGAAAGTTACCGATTTCCGGTTCTCCGCGTTCGTCCGTTCACGTTATCGTATACACCTGATCCCGCCCCAACGGATTATATTTTGTCCCATTAACTCTGCACATTCGAACGAACCAGTGCTGACGTCATCAGCTATCGTCCACTTACCAATTTCGCAGTTTTCTCCAACGAATGAGCGTACCACGCACAGTGGCAATAGCCGGTGTTAATATCGTACCGGTTGCCCAGGCTCGAGGATATAACTCACGCGAGCTCGACATGTGCTGCTTGCTATGTAACGCTTGATTAGAAAGAAGTCGGTTCCTGTTTTTCCTCGTGGAGACTTCGAGTTTAATGTGCAGATACGTATGACGTATGGATCAGAGGATTATTGAATTGAATTGGTTGTTCTAGGAACGATTGTATGCGAGACTTTGCAGATTTTTCAGAAAAACGAGGTACGTTCGTTGAAAATCGGTGAAAAGTATGTGTTTCTACTTTAGCACTGGAGTGAAGTAGATAATTAAATTTGCACACAATGCGTTTTGATAACTCTTACCAAGATGGTGTTTTAAAAACGTCACGAGTGTTGTTTATGAAGTAATTGATTCGATTCAATTTGGAAGACTTTTTGGAGGTACATTAAAAAAGTTTGAGACCACTGTGCACTGTGTAAATCGACTGGTGGTCCCAAACTTTTGGCCTGTAGCGTATCTAAGTTTTCGTCGAATTTGAATTTATATTTTCTAATATTATACTGTCGAAGCATTTGTTCCACAGCGGCCAGCAATCTATACGAAGGAAGAAGCCATCCGGCGTGCAGATGGCTAGTACGTTTCATGACGCACAAAGAAGACTGTTTTCGAGAAAGTCTCTTTATTCGTTAATCCCTTAAGGAACAGTTTCTTTCATCCCAAACTCCGTGTGCGACCTCATCAGCTAATTGTCTGTGTCATGGAACGTGAGTTTCTAAAGGGCTTCGGGAGGCCTGACGGAAATTCCAGTTATGGTTCTGAATGTTTAAACAACGAAGACCTTCACCCCCACGCGTCATAGCCTGGCCCGCACGGAGTGTGTCAGGGACATACAGAATAGGTCGATGGCAATTGGGAATTTACACCATTGGCGAATACCGACAGTCAATCAGGAAAAATCCAGAAGACCCTCAGAGCTTTCCCTTTCTTGGAATGCTCAACGAGAGTCAGTCTTAAACAGAGTCTAAACTTTCAAAGAAAAAAAACAGTCTAAACGTCCTTACGAGAGGAGCGAATTCTGATTCCACCTCATGTCTCATCACACACTCGTCCATTATTAGCAGTCTCGCGTCAATCACTTTAATTGTCATTTTGTTATAGTTCAAATTCATCTGTAAATACGGTTACTGAAGTGTCAACTCGTCCATTTCGACATGATCATCCTTACCTCAGTCGTAGGGAATCGCCTAAATCCGCGGCGCGGTAATAACTAAGTGAAGATTTACGACTGCTAGACCGGTCCTCACCGGAAGTCTCGTTGCAAACGCGGTCGAACACGGTGAGTAGTGGAAAAGTTCTCTTCCTGATTTTTGATAATTGTAAAATATTCTTACTCGTGCGTTTTATTTATTTATCTAATTTATTTAATTTACTAATGACCATTATTATTATCACACTTTATTCAACTTAATTTCTCTTATTATATACAACTATTGATATTTTATCTTCAATTCGTTTATATCAAATGGATTCATACTCGCGAAAATAAATAAATAATTTTTCAAAGGTTCCATAAAATTTATCACGCCTTCTTCGATCGATATTGAACTATTTTTCTTCAAGTTTCTGTTGTGGAGGATCTCTCGTGAATTCGTTCGAAAATACTACCCGAAAGCCTGAGATTCGCGGGTTTCAAATTTCATCACTACTTCGTAGATCATTTGGAAGATCTAAGATCGTTTCTGGATCACATACCACGTGTCAAGAAACACGGTGCACGTATGTAACGTGTGTTTGTCCTCGCGATTACTCGAGAGGGACGACTCGTAAATTTCGCGTGCCGATAAGAAGGAAATTTATCGAGTTCGCCAAGTTTGATACCGGGATAATATTGGTTTTATCAACGGATTTCGAGCGTTCGCGAAGTCTGGGTTTCTTAAGTGATCAACATCGTAAACCGACCTCGGGTAAATAAACACGGTTTTAATGATAGTCGAATGAGAACGATTACAGAACTCGCAACGCGACAATAGCTTTATCACGGCTTAATAAACCAAAATGCACATCTGCAGCAATTTGGAGCACTGCTTCTTTCGAATTATACTTCGAACGATAACAACGGCGAAATTTTATTTGCCATAGTAATTGTCACAAAATTTTCTTAATATTCAATTCATGACATTTTTATTAATTTAAAGTCCAATCACTTCAATTTCACTCAATACGAAGAAAGAAGATTAACGAAATTTTTCTATGCTTTCAACACGTAATATTTAAAGAAGGATATTTTGTGAATACCATGGAATAATTTATATCTAAACTTACTGACTCTTGTAGAGAATTTACTGTACTTTGTCCAGTTTGGTGGAGAATATCGTTTAAATGCAATGGAAGTTTACCTGTGTTTTTCTGAATTTCAAAAATTCAGGCAGAATTGTAATTTATCAATTTTCACAATTTTGTTATAAATTTATACTTCCGACAATTTGTTATAACATTGCATATAACAATTTATACGTTCTCACTATACAAACTCGATTTCTTCGAGAGAGATAAATCATTTCGATAAGTACTAGTTGTACTTTGTCCAGTTTGGTGGAGAAAACGTATAATATAATTTATTTCACGATATTATAACAAACAAACGTTGAATACATTTTTCATTCGTGTAAGAAGAATTATTTAACACGATAAATTTAGCTGTACTATGGTTATTCTTAATCTACGACCACAGGTCAACCTGATTTTTAATCCCTACGAAATTAATTTAACCACGAGTAAGTAACGAGAACGCTAAAACCTATGTGTCCATTGAAGAATATTGTAAAAACGTATAAATTGTTATATGCAATGTTATAACAAATTGTCGGAAGTATAAATTTATAACAAAATTGTGAAAACTGATAAATTATACCGTGTTACGGTAACAGAAATCTCCCGCGAAAATCTCCCGCGAAAATTTCCCGCCTGACCTAACCGACGATTTTGCTAATGACTTTGGGGAGAGGGTACCGCAGGTATATAAGGAAAAATGTGTAATATAATTTATTTCATGGTATTGTAACAAGCAAACGTTGAATACATTTTTCATTCGTGTAAGAAGAATTATTTAACACGATAAATTTAGCTGTACTATGGTTATTTTTAATCTACGACCACAGGTCAACCTGATTTTTAATCCCTACGAAATTAATTTAACCACGAGTAAGTAACGAGAACGCTAAAACCTATGTTTCCATTGAAGAATATTGTAAAAACGTATAAATTGTTATATGCAATGTTATAACAAATTGTCGGAAGTATAAATTTTTAATAAAATTGTGAAAATTGATAAATTATACCGTGTTACGATATCGGAAATCTCCCGCGAAAATCTCCCGCGAAAATTTCCCGCCTGACCTAACCGACGATTTTGCTAATGACTTTGGGGAGAGGGTACCGCAGGTATATAAGGACCCGCCGATGTCCCGCGAAATCATTTACCCTTTATACTGGGCCCTAGACACTTCGCGGCGTATTTTGACCTGAAGGTTCTGAGATGTGAATAGAGTGGTCGGGGGCTACTAGCTAGTCTATGTCCACCCTGTACACACTCAGCCTTCTTGTAACACTTGTATACATTAGAATCAATTAGAATTTCTATTACTAATTATTAAACAAATTTTAACAATTACCGGCACTCGCTAGGCACGTAATATCAGACTTTAAATACTCGACTTCGAACTTCGGTTTAGTCATAATTCTATTAATGTTATAATAACGTATAATTTATTAATTTTCACAATTTTATTATTAATTTATACTTCCAAAAATTTGTTAAAACATTACATATTATTATTTATACATTTTTGCAAGTTTCTTTGACAAATAAGTACGTTTCAACGATCTTATTACTTTCTCGTTGTGAAATCAAGTTCGGAGGATTAAAAATCAGGTTGACCCTTGGTCGTAAATTTAAAATAGCCATAGTGAAGGTGAAATTATTATTTTAAATAAATGTTTCTATACGAATTAAGAATCTATTCAACGTTTGTTTGTTGCAATACCGTGAAATAAATTGTATTATATATTTTCTCAGTTTAGACTGAATTTAAAGTTCGTAAGGATTAGATATCAGGTTGACCTGTGGTCGTAGATTAAAAATAGCCATAGTGAAGGTAAAATTATTACGTTAAATAATTGTTTTTATACGAATTAAATATTTATTCAACGTTTATTTGTTGCAATACCGTGAAATAAATTGTATTATATATTTTTTCTGTTTACACTAAATTTAAAGTTTTGTTTACATGTTATAACAATTAGAATGTTGACGTTTTGCCGTTTCACGGTTTTTCCTCTGTTAATTATGTGTTTATAAATCATTTCAAACTAAAGCAGCACCATGCCCACCCTTAATTAAACCGTCTCAGTAGTTTACCGTAATTAATAATCTATTTTCGGAATTTATACGAGAATTTTTGAATTTTAGTAAATACTAGAGTCAGTGTCCACCCTGTACACACTCAGCCTTCTTGTAACACTTGTATACATTAGAATCAATTAGAATTTCAATACAATAGACTGAATAACGATTCATTTTAACTAATACCTATTAGAAATTTTCCTTTCAAAACAAATAGAAATCATTTTACCAATTACTGGTACTTGCTAGACATTTAATATCAGACTTTAAATATTCTCCTTTCGGTTCTTTTAAATACAATCAAATAATTTCTTCAATTATCGATACTGACTTGGAATACTCCGCTTCGAATAAAATATTTCGAAATTATTTTGAAGGTTTAGGGAAATAAACATTTGAATTTTAGTCATCGTTGTTCTTCAGACTTGTCGAATAGGATATTGAAATGACTTTGAGAGGTTGCCTTTTCGTTACTTTTCTTCCAGCAATTGAAATTAATTTGAAATTTTTCATATATTTTCTCTGATATTGAATTTTGTTTACTAATAATTTACCATCCAACGAATTTGCATGAATTGCATGTTAAGTAGTTAGTTGATTTATTATTGTATATTGTGAGCTGATTTGGAACGAGTGCACTATGCCCACCCTAAATTAAACCGTCTCAGTAGTTTACCGTAATTAATAATCTATTTTCGGAATTTATACGAGAATTTTTGAATTTTAGTAAATACTAGAGTCAGTGCATCGCGTATTGAAATAATAGCTTCATCCCTAGTTCGTTTATTATTGAATATTTTTACGCGTTTAACTTATGCTTCTCCCCAATTCTCGTCGCGTATTTTATTCAAATTTTCTTATATTCTAGAATCGAAAAAGATACGAATTCGCGATTTTTCTTTTGATTCTTTCAATTTTTCAATTGCATTACGCATTATTGCAATAATTTCTATCGTTACATTTAATTCTAATTGTTTAGCAGCTTTTCTGCTGCTATCGACCCTACATTTTACTGACCAAGCAACGTTCCCTCGTTAACTTTTTTTCCATGGGGTGCCGTGCACCCCGAGAAACTCGTCATTGCTCGAGGAAAGAGCTCCTTTGAAAGGAGTCCTTTATGAGCGTTGGAACATGAAAATTGTGTTCGGGCACGTTCGAAATGTAAATCAAAGGATCGCGAAAACTGTAAAATCGAACATAATCAATGGAAATCATTATTACGTATGCAGGTTTCGGAGAAACTCTTTGCAATACTATTTTCCATTTTAATTCAAAGAAACCAAAGAACTTTCTTCGGAATAATTCAGAAAAATATTCTTCTTCTATTCTCTAAAATCTACAAAATCAAGTAAATTATTACAATTCGTTTAAAAATAGATTTTTTAGAATAACCTAAGGAAATTTCTTTTATCCATTTCTCAGACTGTTACGATCTGAATCTTTTCATAAAATTGCACACATTAATCGAACCTTAAGTTTTTGTACTACAAGTGCCCTTTAAATCATCTTTATCGCGACAAATTCAACCGTTGCCAACAATTGACGATATAAACTTCATCGAAAGAGCGCCGTGAACTCTCGCGACAGCTCAAATCAACCTCGAAAAACACGTTCCACAGTGCTCGTTGCTCAAGAAGCACGAGTCGAAAGAGGAGGCCTGGCGCACAGTAGCAGGGCAAATTGAAACAAATGGGAACTTATATGCATCTCGGCACATTCCCGCGCTTTTACTGCCGGCTCATTTCATTTCCAGCTGGCGGCAGGCAGTATGGTTTTATTGGTGTTACGACGTTATGGTCTTCTCGCCGTTATTGTCACTCGTTCCCCGACGTCGCTCGTTCCACGTTGACGGACCGCCGTGAACGAACGACGAGACAACGCGACCCGTCGTCCACTAACCTTCCTGCTTTTCAACCCCCATACTTCCGAGCAAGTGGCGACTCTCTGACTCCTTTTCTCCCTGGAAATTAAACCAAACTCCGTTCCCAGTCCCGATGAGCTTTTTTACGCGCTGCGGTCGCCCGACGCTTCGAGAACGAACGATGAAGTTTCGCTTTTAAGGGCAGTCGTATCCTTTTCTTTTATTCTTCGCGTCGCCTGAGGGGGAGAGAGCTCTCGGTCATAGGAAAAGTTCAAGCTAATGGCAGGCGAGTAGTTACGCGAGATTGTTCGAATGTTTGATCGCTGTTACGAGGAGAATTGAAGTTTGCGCTATTTTAAATTAATAATTTTTTTTTATTTTCTGATCATGATTTTGCAATCTGTCTAATGGACGTTAGGTAAATTCTTGGGTGGTAGGTTAGTTTACACAGCAACGGGATGACTATCTCCAGAGGGATACCATCTCAGGATAATGTGATTATTTGTGTATGTCAATTTTCCTTAGCCTAACCTTATTCTACAGGGTGTTTCGATACCGGTAGTACTGTTAGGATAGCGATGAGGCGCCAGTCCTACTCTTATTATTAGTCAGAAGATCTGACGTAGCAGGAGGATCCTTTGGCCGTTCGAACGGCTTATTCATCAATAAGGTACAAACTCCAGGAAAAACGAAGGCATAAAGGACAGCGTTCCCGTACATTTTCGTCAATAGTTTGTCTCACCTTGTCCCGCGCACGTCTCAGTAAAAACATCCTTCTGTACATGATTCCTGTAATATATTTGTAGGAAGCGACGGAAAAATTTCGACGGACCCAATTGGGAATCGAACACGGGACCTTCGGCTTAGCAAGCCGAGACTTTGTGCACTACGCCAGCTATATACTCCTTCCTATTCTCCCTTGTCTGTTTCGTATTTGGGTATGGAGGCCCCGATACTACATATTAATAACCTAGATTTCCACATCGAGAAGACTTTATAACAGTACAACCAGGCATGGCTGGATTAATTACGAAAATATAAATGGAAAATGTAGAATAAGAATGTTTTGTTTGCGACTTCGTTTTCGAGAAAATTAAGTTTGACAATTCTTCGCAAGCACGTGCCACACTTTCAACTTACCTGATCGCAGGTAGTTGGTTAACGCAGGTAGGTAATAATATCGCGTAGAAACAGCGAAGAAGTTTGTGAGAAAAACTGTTCCGAAGAGTATTAAGCGAGCCACTTGAGACCAGGCCTAACTTAAACATCTAAGGGTAACTCGCCCCTTCGGGTTTTTTCTAGGTCTGCTTCGCGCGGGAAACATACAAGGATCGGGCAGAACTTCGGGCGCGTTCTTACATTTTACAAGATCACCGAACGTGTAAGCACTTTGTCGAACGACACTCGGACCACGCGACCATAGTCTTGTGGAAAATACATACAGTGTGACGGAGAAATAGGTTGCCAAACTTTGGTACCGTATTTCCCCGTTCCTAAGGATGAAAACAGATCGTATAAACATTGGTCCGAAAACTCTTCCTTTCGGAGATATAGCCACTTTTTGGTTACATCGAAAATTCATTGGAACAGTTGTTGGATATAGAATTTGAAGCACTG
>NW_017100225.1:839558-854107 GCF_001263275.1 Habropoda laboriosa | reverse complement strand
AATTGGCAACCAAACGGTGGCTCTCCCTCTACATTCGACGGATCATCAGTGACTGAAGTGCCTGAAATGTTTAGAATAATTAAAATAAAATAAATGTCATCTAAAAATTTCGAACGTCATAGCTAGCTAGACATTATTTTCAATTGAAAAAAAAAATTATAAAGAATAATACTATAATCCTATGCTTAAAATGTATTTTCTTGTAGCCGCCTGACAGCAATCTGTAAATCTGGCGTGACAGTAAACGTGTTAATAAGTAAATGTTATTCAAATTATGTCGTGTTTGATATCATTTTCATCACAAAAATTTCATCAATATTTTAAGAAACATTTCGGGATAAATAAACGTAAAATTAAGAAAGTTGATATTTATATCGCTTAGTTGCCTCGATCTTTTATTCACTGTCCTTGTCTACGTTCGGCAAACTACAAAGGCGGGTGCGAGGCTCGAAAACGTAGTCCCTGACTCTACGAGTGTCAGGTTTAGCTTCCTTGCGGTCTGACACTTGTGGAGAATATACGGTATTCGGCGCAATGTCGAAGTAGCTCTACCTTGTTGTCGTCCAAGATTTGATTAGTACGTAACACAGAAGCGAACGAAATCGAGTGAAGAATGTTGGCAGAGAAACGGGACGATTGTTTCGCTGCTTTTTTTCTAAGTGTAACGAGCGTGTTGTGTGTGCTTCGTCCGGTTTCGAGGAGTTTGCTGAAACTTGTACGTGCCGGTCGTGCTCGAAATTATCTTCCGTATAATGGTAGATCCCGTTGAAAAAAGGTACCGCTTCACTCGCGTCACGCGTTTATTTCACCAGAAATCTCGGTGGTTTCGCGCAGCAGCGCAACGTGACTGCATTAGACGTTAAATATTCGCATTCATGTCAGAACAATAATACGTATTCGTGGCGAGCGAGAAATATACACATAGTTCCATCTACTGCATTACAAACGGATGCCACAAAAGGGATAGACAAGAGCGATAACTCCTATTCTCGTGGAATATCTCGGCACGTGCGTTTTGCCATGCACCAACTTTCTCGCTGTATCAACTTATCCGTCGGATTATGCATAGAACGTAAGCAACGTTTCTTCATCTTCCGATTCCTTTTACCACCGTTCCTTCGCCGAGAATCAAATCATTTTCGCGACGTAACATACGCTATATTACGTGAAAACGGACAACGTAACGCATTAATTTCGATAAACGTTTTCGAAACAGTCAGCGGATTTTAAAATGCGTCACGTTTTAATATGCAGATTCGTTCGCTTCGCGTATTGTAACGGAACTCGTGCGGTCGATTTCAGTGGAAATCCCGGGAATACGTGGATTTTTAATATTCATGCGAGGAGATTAACCTTTTGCAAAGGTAATTTGTCATTCGGTGTACTTTTTTCATCGATTAGCATAAGAGAAGTTTGAAAAATCACGATGAAAACTCTGAAACAAAGTGAATATAGTTTGAAATGTACGTTCCCTTATAGTTGACGGAAGAGAGATATAGCGAGGTCTGAAATTAACCACTGAATTAAAATTGAAGCACACTTTGCTCAGCCCTGAGCGAACTTACGATCTCGCTGTATTTCTTCCTCCGACTATACTTACGCACGAAACACAGTCGTTCACCTGTTAAACTAGAGCGTACCTGCACCGAGAAGCATGAAAAGAACGGACGGAGCTATCTTTGCAACTTTTTTCGTCGCAGTCTCTGTAATTGGACGAGGAAAAAAATGATAGATCTGCAGAAGCACGGTAACGCGCAGCGACGTGTAGCGTGACGATAATACGAGCGTCACACCGCAACGTAACGTAGGCAAATCGGTGGAAAGTTTGCTCCTGCTGTAACGCGTCCGACGGATATTTAGTTTCAACCACACGTCACAATCCGGGGCTATCTGCTGTTGAATCTATCTGTCATTCGGAGTCACGCACACGCGAGCGTCACGTCCTCCTTCCTTTTTCACTTTTCCCCGAATTCGCTGCTCGATCGATAACTGTAAGCTAATTAATTCACGATTCCGGGTTAAAAGCAATTTTCGCGAATATTTTAGGCGAGGTTTCGAAACTGGCATTTTTTCGGATTGGTTTCCAGACTGTGCGCGGGTTGGGAGATGTCGGATGGACGGGGGAGAGCGACCACGGCAGCTCGTAAATTTGCAATAATTTCAACAGAGTACACACGAATGCGCGTACGAAGGCGAAACGCTTCGAGACATTCGAAATTATCCTTGAATTTCCGCGAGACTTGGTCCACCGGCGAGAACTCTTTCCGCAGACTTTTAAACTCTGTTACTTATTCACCGAATTTTTCCCCTACTTTCCTTCTTCTTCCATCCGGCATTCAATCATATCCCTCGGGAAGACCACGTCCTATTATATCAAAACTTTCTCCCAACTTTCGATTATCCCAACTTATTCGATCGTAATTCTCCCTATTAGCGCTCGAGCGTTAATTAAGAATTCACCGACGGGAAGGTTATTCGAGGATGTTTCGAAAATTACGCACCGGAGGAGAAGAGGATTTTCGATCGATCGTTCGAAAAATGCTTTTCAGGTAATTTGCGAGAAATCGCGTCTCCGCGTATCTTCTTTTTCTCGCTGCGCTCGTCGTGGTTTTTGCAACTCGGCAAATAATCGGCTGTCTTGTTCCGTGAAAGGATGAAAGAGAAGCTACATATGTACTTTTTGACAGCCTCTCGTATCTGTTTTCCTAGGAAAACTCTACCGACCGATCGATTTTACCTTCGTTTGAATCCGTTACGAAACGTACGAGGAAGGGATGGAAATCGGGGGGAAGGGGCAGAGATAGAACTTTGGCAAGGATTAGGACGATTAGTTGATCCGACACAGTTTTCCTATTTAGCTTCTCGGTTGCTCGCAGTTCTCGATGTTCGACGCGAACAGGCTCGCGAGAGGTCACCGGCGAGGAACTGACGTCGCGGGCTCCAAGCAGAGAGCAGAGGGGCTGGGTTGGTGCACGATGCTTGGAGGATTTCGTCGAGCCCTTGGGAGCGCTCCGACCCGGCAGAGAAAATGACGGAAAGCATAAGCCCCCTTAAGAGGCTTAACTCGACGATCCTCGAGTGACCAGAGATAACGCTCGAGCCTTGCAGGTGCCAGCCAGGAGTTTTTCGGGATATTTTTCGCGAGTCAAGACGAAAAGGAACGGCGCTTTCTTGCGGGGTTGTTTGCTCGCGCGGCGCATTACTCACGCTTTACTCCGCGTTATGTTGGTCGGAATTTACGCTCGACTCCCTATGCAAACCAGGAGCAACGTACCTACCCCCCTCTTCGACCCGCGCGACCTTCGCCTCTGGTGGTAGTTGTCGGATTTGCACCGGTGCGAGAGTAAAAAAGTTGTTTGGACGTACATACATACCTCGTGAAACCATGTCAATTTGTAAGCTCTAGGATTCGCCCGAACGTTGCACTCGAAGTAAACGTCGTCGCCTTCCTTGATGTTCTTCGGATTCAACGACGAGCCCATCTTCAGGGTGACCACAGGGGAAACTAGAAAAAAAGAGCGAGGTGAGAAGGATGGTGAAGAGAGTTGGCGTTGTACGCGATAGGGGGAATATGATCGATCGGGAGCGCAACAACTCTGTGGCAACCAGAAATTTATGGGCGTCGCGCGTCCGTCGCTACGTTATTTATGAATCGAGAGCTGGTCGAGGCCACGGTGCAATAATATTCGGACATTAGCGGGGCTGGTTTAATGAAATTTGCATTTTCGCTCGCGCGAAACGCGTTCAAGTGAACATCGGATCGTATCGGAGGGGAATTGAAACGCGAAACAACCGTAGTTAATAACCTCACGCTCGAATTAACGGGAAACGTTTTATCGCGCGTGGTTCCTCGCGTGACGAAAATCGCTATTGAATTTCGCGTTCCCTACGACTCAATGCACGCGTCGATACCACGCCATATGTATCATTGCCACGCTCTGTGGATGCGACAAGAAGAGCAAAGAAAATTTCACGCTTTACGTTTCCTACATTTTCCCCGCTTTATTTTCGGGCAGTTCAATTACCGTGATAGATCGACATGCCGATTTGCTTTAATATTCTTTCAGTTCGTTGCGTTGTTCGACGTCTCTACTCTATATCGCGGTTGCGAACCTTTTATCTTCATTTTTATCGTTAATCGGCGAACACGCAAATTACCGTAGAGAAGGACCGCGTGAACGTACCGCGATGCTCTTCAAACATTTTCCTCCGGCGCTGCGGAAAATTATTTCTCCTCCCTGTCAACTACCACGGTCGAACAGGCAATTTCGAATCATCGCCGCGACGCTCGGTTAACAAATGTTTTTTCAACAGGTGCATTGTTACTCGTTGGAACGGTCGAAAGCAATCTGAATGTTAAATGGAAAGTAGAAGAGAGAGAGAGGATGGATAGAGCTGATTCATTTTTCAAATTCTCCGTCGAATTATTCGTAACAAAGTTCCTTCCTTTCTTTTTCATTCCCAGTGTATCTTCTATTCGACCAGATTCGTTCGCGCGACTCGATAGTAACAACGCGGGTTTTACATTTTTATATGAATAGAAATACATTTTGCAACCTTGTTCCCAGTTCTATAAACTTTTCTTTGTTTCCCCGCGAATAAAAGGTTTAATTCGGGTAGAACTGCGGTATTGTGTTTCGCGTTTCGTAACATTTCGGTGAATAACCGAAAAATCGATTATTCGATTATTATCGCGTCGCGTGTTAATGGCTCCCTATGACTTCGTTAAGAAATAGGGATGATTATTTAAGAATTTCGATGTCCTCACTTCTAATGTACTCCTATTTAACAAATATGATGATTTAAAATTACGATGTTAGTTCTAAACGCGAGGTGAAAGGGATTTTAATGGTTGTTGCTGGGTGATGGTAGACTGGTCTAAGATGGTACACTGCTCGTCGAGACTTCCAAGAGAGTCAGGGAGCTCTAAGAGTTGTCCATTTTTTGATTGGCGATTGACAGGAGCAATAGGGGGTGGTGTGTGGAGGTGGAAATGAAAATGAGAAACCTTGGCAACTTCGCGGAATTTCCGCTGGGCCTGGTACCTGCGACGGGGTCAGCTATGAACCAGCTAGAAATTCACGTTTTATGACACGGACAATTGGCTGTTGAGCGCGTCGCCAAAGTATTAAGAACCCCAAAAACAGCTCTTGAACTTGGGGTTTCGGGGGAACTGAGGGTTTCCTTTTCTGCAGATTGCTAGCCGCTACGGCCCGCAGGACGTCTTAAAATTACGGATTAGAAATATTAAATATTAATTGGTTAGGGGTTTTACTATTCCGAGGGTACTCTGCGGAACAACCAACGTTTTCTCGTTACAACAAGTAGCTACAGATATTTTCTCAAGGATACACTTGGAGGAAACGAATTATTAAAGGGGCTAGAGTGCAGAGGATATCTATTGTTCGTTCGTCTATTTGATCTTACCGAAATAAATCTAGGATCGGCACGGTACGACGCGGCGCTGCACGGCAACAGAAAGCCGCGTTGAATGCATTTGCCGTGCGATATAAACGCATGCATGCATATACTCGAGTGGCGCAGCTCTAGCGGCACGTTCAAATTTACAGAATGCGTAGAGCCACGTACATGTGCATACGTAACGAGTTCTCTAGCACGTGTGTACAGCACGCGTTTCAAGTTCCCGCCAATCTTACACGCGTAACGAGAAAATCTTCACCAATCTGTCATTCATCCGTAGTTCTCTATATGTATGTAGATTCTCGCGAAAGACGTAATCTTTCGAGTGATTTCGTTATCACACTTGCGTGTAACGCATTCGCACGTTTGCGTTACCGGCATGAATACTTTGTGCGTGGAACGTGTAACCAGGTGTTCGTAACGCGTACCTTGAAACGCGTATGCTACAGGGTAAACGAGTTGCTTGCAATACTTGCAAGGTTAGGTTACGCGCTGTAATTTCTACCTCGACGGATTAATTTTCATTAAAGACGCGCTTTTTACGAAATTTTTCCTGCATCCTGTGCGAGAAGAGGTAAACATGGTAGGTTGTCGGGGCTCGTTTAAGCTGGCGCAAAAAATCAATCCTACGACGTGCACTGTCCCCTTAGTAAAACGCCCAATTAAGGAACAAACGAAGCGAGTACGGAAGTTTCCGCTTGCGTAACTGTCTTCAGTGGCAGTTGAGTGTTCTTGAACAACGGAATATATTTCGATCTAACGAGACAATAATGAACGTACATATCTACTTATGTATGGACGTACATAAGTACATAGGAGATATTGGGGGTTGCATGTAACGCTCTCGAGACTCGATCCAGCGCGAATATTTTGCAGCGTTGCTGAAATTCAAAAAAAGGAACGAATATCGTGCATTTACATTTCATGTTTATGCATACCTACTGAAGCATTTCAATTTTTACGGGGAATTAAATCGCGAAAGCTTCTTGCTCGATTAGGTATAAACTTGCGCGTAACGTTATTCGACTTGCGACGATAAAAACCTGGCTACCGACTCGTACAGAGACGTTTTTCTCTTTTTGCATGATTATACGCGGCGACTGGAAATTATTCACCGGTCGCGAATTCGGTAAACTACGAATGTCTAAACTACTGCCGTCAATTTTTCACCTGTTATTCTCCGCGAAATGAATATTTCGTAAGTTTAGTAAAATGGGAGGTAAAACGATACGACTTGAACTAGCGTAGCGAACTATGGCTGCGCACGCAGTTTTGGATGCACCAACGAAATCTCTGGTAGTTTCGATGCCAAGAGACTGCCGCGTTTTACGTTCCTTCCGACGTCGTTGGATTTTATCGGTCAGATATCGGAGATTCGTGACAAAGAGCAAAGACGATGCTTTATTGCAAACGACCGTCATAGGGAAGAGGTTGGCACTCCGAGTGTAGTCATTATTCGTTCTAACACCCCGTAGCGCTCGTGTAGGTTCTCCTCCTGGGTGAATTCGATTCATCAAAGCTGGTGCCAAGCGGAAAGGAGGAAGGTTCGAACGAAGGGTGAACGCAGGAGAAACTGGAAGGAAATGCAATTTGCAGGATGAAGGAAAGATTGGTGAGAAACGTAAGAAGAAGACCGATACATCGAACGAAACGAAATTGCCGCAGGTATACGCGTCATCCGAAGTTTCGAGAGGGTGGTTGCTGCTATGCGGCAACTTTCAATATTCGCGGCTGGCACAGCTTTGCCCTCTTACCTCTGGAAACATAAACAACGAGCTGAGTGTCGTCTAAAGAGAGTGAGACTGGAGGAAGCATTTGAGACGAATGCTCGAAGAGAGAGAGAGAGAGTAGGAGAAGTTGGTGCGATACATTATTCTATAAAGTTTCACGGATATTATAATTGATGTAGTTGCTAACTCTATATGTACACATACGCGTATCTAGTTCGTCTCCTTTGTCGTGGAAAATGGTGGAAACGCGAGAGGAACATCTCGTACGCTACTCAGCGCGCGCGCACCGGTATTATCCGTAATGGAAACTGCGAGGGGAAAGAACGAACCGAATCGAAGCGCGTTGAAAAAGGATACAGGGACGGAGAGAGGTCTTGAACAATCGGTCTGTATGAGGGGCCACTTCGCGATATGAATTCTGCAGCGTGTGCCGATGGATCGGCTCGATAACGCCAGCCGGAATTCTCCTGGTCGCACGGTTGTCTCATCACGCGATGAATCTGATTGATATCGCCGCCCCCGGTGTGCTTTGCGAAATTCTCGAAAAGTCTGCTATTCGATGGAACTCGCACGCTATCCGATCACGAACGGATACGTGTCCCTGCACACCGGATGAATTACGTGTCCTGCAAATCCTTAGAAGACTAAAAAGGCCACCGGTCACAATCGGAGATTTTTCATCGATTGCGATAAATAATCTTCGACGATGAGATTGAATATCGTCTCCAACTCTACAGATGGGTTCCGGCTAAATTAGAACGACGTTAGAACGACGTTGAGTTTTCCTGGGAAGAAAATGCTCTTAGAATCTGGAAAACCTAGCTCTATATCCAACAGACGTTTCAGCGCTCCGGATCGGATCAAATGCACGCTGCAGAAAGACTCCTCTTTCTTTTTCGAAGACTCTATTCCATTGCAAAAGATTACGTGCCTGTCGAGTGGAAGGATTACAGGTCATCCGCAGAAAGTATCAAGACGTGGTTGAATCGAATCGAGAAGCCAAATGACGAGGTTCACCGGGGCGAATTGAGTTGCGAGGAAAACGAGGAACCCTGCCTGTTCAACTGGAACCTCTGCATTAATGAAAACACTCGTTTAAAGTTCGTGTAGTGGAAGGGTGAATAGTGATGTGCAGAAGGAAAATGCGACGCGTTAAAGAAGATGCTCTTTAACGGCTTCTTCCGTGCTTTTGGAACCTGTCATTACGGGACGGCGCATAAAAACCGTCGTAATCCGTGTAGTTACCTTGGTTAATTGGGTCGTCTACCGACCGTCTCGACCGTAAATTTTTTAACTTGAGTACCGTGCAAAATGATACGCGGTGATTTTCAAAAGGATATCTACCAAGTTTACGCCGAATCTCGACCGACTCTGTTTCGAGTACGTACACCTGCTTTATAGACACGCAGATACTGCGTGTGGGATGGTTGGCGTTACACAACCTGGAAACTTTCATTGAAATTGATGCGTAACGCTTGCCGTAGTTTCGTCGTCGGCGTTTCCACGCGTTGTACAATTATAAACAAAGTTACACGCAGAGTAGAGTTAGGCTAGCGGTAGGTTGCTACCGTGTTCGTTACACTCGTTACTTTTCCTGTTCGAAATGACGACTGGTGCCTGGGTGACGTTTCGTGCTCGTCACGGGCCATCAGTCATCCGGTTGGCTGGTACGCGTGGAACGCTCTGGAACGTACGGAATTACGTACACAGTCTTTTCGTAACACCACGCGGCATCAGCTGAACCGAAAACTTTTTCGGATCCACGTGTTTCAAATTCTCCGCGAAGTTCGACTTAATGGCATTCTACGTTTGTTTCCCCCCTCCGAGACAATTGGCACGGTGAAAAATGAGATCGGTAAGCTGCCCTGTAGCATTTTTCATCGCGAGAAAAATGAAAGAAAAATATCGCTGTTTCCAACAACGATACTATGAATTTTAATTAAATCTCGATTCCCCGGTTGCACTAGGAACGCGAGCCGCTAGTGTTCGCCGATATCGTGAAATTGACAGAGTCGGAATTTAGAGTTCGGTCGATCGGGGTGAACGGCGAAGCTTAACGATTCAGAGAACGCGAAATTTCCTCGACGGTATTTCGCAGGTATCGAATCGTCAGATAGCGGCCCGATCCGAAACGAAGCCATTTAGCTGTGCGAATAATGGGTCTCGATAATGGCTTTTCAACGTACGAAGACAATGCCACGATTTATCGTTTCTAGTCGGCATTCTCGTCCCTGGCGACGTCCACGTGCAATTTCGACCTCTTTTCCTCCGAACGGTCGTTCAAAGAGTTGGAGTAATTACGTTGCAATCGTACGTTCGAACATTTTTCATTTCAAAATCTTCCCGTTCGGGGTAACGAACCATCATTCGACGCGAGTAACGACGAGTTACCGTAGAAGCAGGCATAAATAATAGTCAAAGTTGCAAGGAACGGAAACGCGAATACTTGGCAACTGCTTATGAACGTAAAATATTCGAGAAAATGCTACGTATCGTTTATTTTTCTCCAGCGATTGATCATTGTAGTCGACGAGGCGAGTCGATTCCACTCGGAGAATCTCAACGATCTCGTTAAATCTGTTTTCCTTTCGTTCCCCCAAAGTTCTACGTTCCCGGTAACTTCTTGTTCGGCAGGTGGATTATCTGGACAGGATTACTGTATCGGTTACTGTACCTCTCGGTACTGTCACTCGTAAATCACTGGATTCGTAGGTATTCGTAAATTGGCCACTCGACCGCAATATCGAGGGTAGGAAGTCGAAGCAGAATCGGTCCGCAAAATTGGCAGGACCCAGTAGCAGCAGATTTTCACCGTTCCACGTCGGCGCAGATAACAGCTCGACAGACGTCGTTTACGGATCCTGCGTTAATTAATCATGATCGACAAGCCGTATCGGGAAACGCGTTTCTAATTGTAAGTTTCTCGATCGACGTACCGATAACCCGTCGTCAGGTTAGACGTCGCGTCGTCGTCGATATTTCTCCGTGTCGTTGCACGCTTCGATCGGTTGCATTTCTTGTTAATCGACCACAAAACAAATCGGATTGCAGGAAAAAAAAGTTGCACGATTATTCCGTTGCCAGATTTCGAGTTCGCATCGCGCCCACGAACGTTTATCGATTACAGTATATTCTCCGCAAGTGTCAGACCGCAAGAAAGCTGAACCTGACACTCGTAGAGTCAGGGACTACGTTTTCGAGCCTCGCGCCCGCCTTTGTAGTTTGCCGAACGTAGACAAGGACAGCGAATAAAAGATCGAGGCAACCAAGCGATTTAAATATAAACTTTCTTAATTTTACGTAGGGTAACTGTAGGATAAATGTAAGGTCGATTCCACAAGTGTCAGTAAAATGTAGGGTCGATAGCAGCAGAAAAGATGCTAAACAATTAGAATTAAATGTAACGATAGAAATGATTGCAATAATGCGTAATGCAATTGAAAAATTGAAAGAATCAAAAGAAAAAACGCGAATTCGTATCTTCTTCGATTCTAGAATATAAGAAAATTTGAATAAAATACGCGACGAGAATTGGGGAGAAGCATAAGAACTAGGGATGAAGCTGTTATTTCAACCGCGGGAAATCCTTCGTTTTTCGCGGGAATCAATTATTTTTCGCAGAAAATCGCCGATTCTTTCGTAATTCTATTTTGATTTCTATTGTAATGTTATAATAACGTATAATTTATTAATTCTCACAATTTTTTGGTATAAATTTATACTTGCAACAATTTGTTACAACATTACATATAACAATTTATACGTTTTTACAATATTCTTCAATGGAAACATAGGTTTTAGCGTTCTCGTTACTTACTCGTGGTTAAATTAATTTCGTAGGGACTAAAAATCAGGTTGTCCTGTGGTTGTAGATTAAAAATAACCATAGTACAGCTAAATTTATCGTGTTAAATAATTCTTCTTACACGAATGAAAAATGTATTCAACGTTTGTTTGTTATAATATCGTGAAATAAATTATATTATACGTTTTCTCCACCAAACTGGACAAAGTACAACTAGTACTTATCGAAATGATTTATCTCTCTCGAAGAAATCGAGTTTGTATAGTGAGAACGTATAAATTGTTATATGCAATGTTATAACAAATTGTCGGAAGTATAAATTTATAACAAAATTGTGAAAATTGATAAATTACAATTCTGCCTGAATTTTTGAAATTCAGAAAAACACAGGTAAACTTCCATTGCATTTAAACGATATTCTCCACCAAACTGGACAAAGTACAGTAAATTCTCTACAAGAGTCAGTAAGTTTACTGTCTCGCAACGTAAATTTAAGTAAATTAGGTTGAACTGCACAGAAAATGCACAGAACTGCACAAATAATTCATTTCACGATATTATAAGAAACAAACGTTGAATACATTTTTGATTTGTGTAAAAAGGATTATTTAACACGATAAATTTAGCTGTACTATGGTTATTTTTAATCTACGACCACAGGTCAACCTGATTTTTAATCCTTACGAAATTAATTTAAGCACGAGTAAGTAACGAGAACGTTAAAACGTACGTTTCCATTGAAGAATATTGTAAAAACGTATAAATTGTTATATGCAATGTTATAACAAATTGTTAGAAGTATAAATTTATACCAAAAAATTGTGAGAATTAATAAATTATACGTTATTATAACATTACAATAGAATGCAAAATAGAATTACGAAAGAATCGGCGATTTTCTGCGAAAAATAATTGATTCCCGCGAAAAACGAAGGATTTCCCGCGAAAAGTGACCGATTCCCGCGAGAAATTATCGATTTCCCGCGAAAAGTGATCGATCTCCCGCGCAAAGTAGTCCGTTTCCCGCGCAAAGTAGTCGATTCCCGCGAAAAATAGTCGATTCCCGCCCGAATTATTAACGACTTTGCTAATGATTTTGGGGAAGGGGTACCGCAGGTATAAATAGACCCGCGAGCTCCCGCGAAATCATTTACCCTTTATACTGGGCCCTAGACACTTCGCGTAATTTTGATCTGAGGGTACTGAGACGTGGGTAGGGTGGTCGAGGGCTTCTGGCTAGCAGCCTATGTCCACCCTATACACACTCAACTACCTTCTCTCAAAATTTCTTTCTGAAATTTACTATTAGACTTTGAATACTCTGCTTTGAATTTTTCTAATTTTTCTAATTATTAAAACTTAAACTTGGACTATTCAAAGTCTAATAGTCCACTATTTACTACTGAACTACTGCTACTTTTTGCTTGAAATAAATTTAAATAATCCTTCGGGTCGTTAATACACGCGAGAAAATTATTATCGAACGTATTTCGAGATTGTTTTGAGGGTTTAGGGAAATCGAGATTTCAGTTTGTTATTGTTGTTCTTCGTACTTGTCGAATAGGATATCGAAATGAATTTGAGAGGTTGCCTAATGAAAATATTTCGGCGTTTCAGCTGTCCATTAATGAAATAAATTTTCGTTACAGGTTATTTCTAAATTTAATATGTACTTTTCTTCCAGCAATCTATAATTTCATTTTCTTTCAGTATTTATGATATTTTCTATGCTATTGAAAAATGAATTTTGAATTTGTTTCATGAATTGTGATTTACTAATCTAATTCTTCGCAGGAGTTGCATGAATTTTGCATGTTAAGTAGTTAGTTACATTATTGAATTGTATATTGTGAGCTGATTTGCAACGAGTGCACTGTACTCGTTGCACTATGCCCCTAATTAAACCGTCCAAGTAGTTTACCGTGATAAATCAATTTTCAATTTTGATAAATATTAGAGTCAGTGCAACGCGTATTGAAATAATAGCTTCATCCTTAGTTCGCTTATTATTGAATATTTTTCCGCGTTTAACTATTTCCTCCCAATTCGCGTTTTTGCTTTTCTTTCAATTTACTCGCGTTTATTTGATACTTTCTTTCAATTTTTCACTCGCGTTCTATGAAAGTTTTGTTCGATAGTAGAGTCTAAAGTAATATAAATTCGCGATTTCTCCCCCTCTAAATGAATCGCGTTTCGAAGCACTTTTCGCGTCGCCCATTCCACAGTGACTCACAAAGTGTGAGTCTGTGAGTCTTGGGAAATGAACTGGGAGAGGAAGGAAGGAGGCAATGCAGTCAAATCCAAGTTGCAGAGCCCAGCTGCCTAATCTTCGAATTGTGAGTGACAAAAATGGGTTTTTTTTTCTGGTGATATGGGTAGTTAGTTGTGTTATATATTGTGCTGCCCCTAATTAAACCGTCTCACTAGTGTTTCGCAATTAATAATCGATTTTTACGAGAAGTTTTCAATTTTTCAAAATATTAGAGTCAGTGAATCGCGTATTGAAATAATAGCTTCATCCCTAGTTCGACTTATTATTGCATATTTTTCCGCGTTTATCTGATATTTCCTCCCAATTCGCGTTTTTGCTTTTTATTCAATTTACTCGCGTTTATTTCATGCTTGTTTCAATTTTTCACTCGCGTTCTATGAAAGTTTTGTTCGATAGTAGAGTCTAAAGTAATATAAATTCGCGGTTTCTCCCTCTCTAAATAAATCGCGTTTCGAAGCACTTTTCGCGTCGCCCATTCCACAGTGACTCACAATTCGTGAGTTTGTGAGTCTTGGAAAATCAACGCTTGGAGGAAGGATGACCATCTGAGAGGAAGGAAGGAAGGAAGGATGCAACGAAATCGACATTGCAGAGCCCAGCTGCCTGTCTGCGAACTGTGAGTGAATTTTTTGAGGGTTTGGTGATTGGTTATATATGTGTGTGCATGTGCATGTTTGAAGCTGAACTACCAAAACTTGGAAGAAGAAATCAAAGGATGTGAGTTCACATCCGAACTCTACTGCACTAAAGGTGCAAACGCCCTCCCATTATTAGAGTATCCCAATAGTATACCGCGTTAATTCTTAATAGAGTCAATTTTCACTACGAATGCCCATTACTTTCGATCGATACGAGAATTTATTACGTCGCGCCGCGTTTCATAATAGCTTCATCCCTTTTTCTTTCTTTTCTTTTCTTTTTTTCAGAGCGTTCAGTTGATACCTCCCTTAAACCTTTGCTAAATACCCCATCTAAAATGGACTACATGAGAAAATGGAGGATGGTAAAAATTCGCGATTTCGGGTACTAAATAAAATTCAACGAATTAAACTACACTTAAAAGAAATCGCGATCCGTACACAATTTCGCGCGACACTTCCACAGCTTCCTAGGTCTGGTGGGTCCTTCAGTCTGGCTTTTTGATCTCTCAATCTGGCATTGGGTCCTTCAATCTGGCTGTGGATCTCTCAATCTGGCTGTGGATCTCTCAATCTGGCTGTGGATCTTTCGATCTGGCTTTGGATCTTTAAATCTGGCATTGGGTCACTCAATCTGGCATTGGGTCACTCAATCTGGCATTGGGTCACTCAATCTGGCTTTG
>NW_017100225.1:801356-838140 GCF_001263275.1 Habropoda laboriosa | reverse complement strand
TGACATAAAATATCACAAGAAGTAGCAGTAAAGGAAGATTAAATAAGAAATGCAATTCTGTGACAAATTTTTCCCAAACAGTGTTTTTAATATGTTACACAATAAAAAGTTACATTCATCAAATTTTCTTATATTCTAGAATCGAGAAAGATATGAATTCGCGTTTTTTCTTTTGATTCTTTCAATTTTTCAATTGCATTACGCATTATTGCAATAATTTCTATCGTTACATTTAATTCTAATTGTTTAGCAGCTTTTCTGCTGCTATCGACCCTACATTTCTTTTTTTTTTACGTGGAGGTAGGCCGACTCTATGTGATAAACAATTGGCAACCAAACGGTGGCTCTCCCTCTACATTCGACGGATCATCAGTGACTGAAGTGCCTCAAATATTTGGAATAATTAAAATAAAATAAATGTTGTCAACTAAAAATTATGAACGTCATAGCTAGCTAGACCTTATTTTCCTATCATCCGACAGCAACCTGTAAATCTGGCGCGAGAGTGAACGTGTTAATAAGTAAATGTTGTTCAAATTATATCGTGTTTGATATCATTTTCATCAGAAAAATCTCAGCAACATGTTAAAAAAAATTGCAGATGAAAAAAAGTAAAGTTAAAGAAATTATATTTTTCTATTACGATTTGTCGAGCCGTGAAATCTCGTAAAGGAAACCGACTGGTGTAGCGTTACAGGCTACTGCGAGTGACTGCGAGCGAGATAACATGTCTATACTGTCACTTGTAGAATCCAAACTTACTGACTCTTGTAGAGAATTTACTGTATATCGCTAATCCAACTATAACGGCGATATAATGGCCTTGTAGTGGAATAGATGTTCTCGATCCACCATTTCAGATATAATTTGCTGAATTTTATCGGTTCTTTTCCCCGTGGAAAGAGCTGAAATTAAATAACATTTTCCATTACGCTGTTGCGTGCAGTCGAATAATAATCCAATAGCTTATACGTTTCGACGTGCACAGTTGAGAGCGTAGGAAACGTTTGGCTTTTAACGTGTGCTTTGCGGTAATTCGGCTTAACTCTCGCCGTCAGAATTAATCTGGTCTCTTTGGCCCGCGGAGATTCTCGCGTTAAAATTGACTTACTGCTTTCGACGATACTTAAACAAGATACGATATCAAGATTTCTTCAGCGCTTCCTCAAACAACGAGGTTTCGGTTACATGCGGATTTTTTTCTTGAAAAATTTCCACCTTCATTTCGTATTTCATTTCACTGGTACGAAAGTTCTCTCGAGAATACGGAACTGCTTCGTGTTTGAGAAATACTCTCGAGAGCAACTCGCGATTGTTTCACTCTCGGCTTTATGTTTCGCTCGACGTACATACATATGTACGTACCTACAACGACTTTGATTCGTCTTGTTTTCGTTTGGCTGGCAATAAATGTCACGTGTGACGGTGACTCACCCCTGAGGTTCCTTCCTAGGCAAGCCGCGGCAGGACGACACGTCCTCAGTCAGTGTTTACCATGCTATCGGACGAGTGCCTTGAGAAACGACGCTTGTATCGTGCGATTCTAGTCTTGTAGAAAATTCAGTGCTCCCTCGAACAACGCGGTTTCGATTACACGCGGATTTCCAATCAATTTACATATTTAACGTATTAGTTCGTGTGAATACAAGATCGAATGCATACAAGAAGCAGTAGCATCGAACTCAAGTGCACAACGAACAGCAATTCAAGTACAAAACGACTAGTGCGTGCTACATACATAGCTGTACACAGTATATACATTTATGCGTGGATAATTGAATTAATTTCTCTTGCAATAGGATGTGTTACAGTTATTGTTCTGTGGGTACGTGTCCAACTATCGCGAGTTGTTTTTAAGAGTCTAATTGATTAGCGTCCACGGCATTGAGAAGGCTGGACACGTAATTCGAGAGTACTCTCGAGAGTAACTATCGCAAGCAACTCTCAGATAGACGCGTACCCTGTAGTTATGAAGCAACAACAAATCAGTTTCTTACTGTTTTTTTTTATGTCCTATCCTTTTCTGGGGGAACGTTTTTTCTCAGTAAGCCTTTAAACACGACATTCTTCGTTTGTTATTATTTGAACCTCGATATATGGCAATGGAGAATATCGAAGTGGTTTTATAGTGTCGTCGAATCACTTTAGACGGTTTGGATTTTACGAAATTTACTTTATTTGTTAATAGTTGTCTTTGCAATGTGGCTTTCGCGAATATCACCTGGACGGTCTAAACTGCATAGCAATTCAATGTTGACTGCCTGTTTTCTTTTTCAAGGCTGCCTTTATATTAGGAATTAGGGGGAATTTAGGAACGCGTCCGTTAGGTAAGGAATGTGCAAGGATAATGATCAGGACTCGTTAGGATCGAGGGTTCGATGGTTAGAAAGAAGAATTGCGGGGACAAAAAAAAATGGGTAGAGTGCATCAGCTTGAAGGTCTGCCGGAGGTAAGATAGGAATTCGGTAGGAAAGTGGAAATCTAGGATAAGGATCTGGATGCACGGGAGTCAAGGGACAAAGGGATGAGGATTCGACAATAGGTACGACAAGCAGTGTGTATACGTATAAGTATATGCGCATGTACTTCAACTTCTCGAAAAGGCGGGGGCTAGTTCCCAACTAAGCGGACAGTCGACGTCCCTAATTGTTCGAGGGAGCACCGTTCTTGTAAAGTAGTCTAAAAGAGAATTTCCTGGACTCTATCGCCTGTCAACTTCCGTTCTCACTCGGACAAAACGAAACATTACGTTGTGTTTTATCTCTCGAGATTCGTCAACATTTGATCGTTTATTAAAGCTCCTCTATTGTCCTCGACGTTGTGTTTCTCTATTCCTGCGCCAAGATTTTAATCTCTTGTGTGCTCAATGGTCTTTCCTCCTTCCTACCTTCTTCTTTTCTCTTCCGAACAGACGACGAGCAACTAAGAAAGCCGCTTTGCGTTTCCGTACAATACACTGCTCGACGTCTCGTTGACCATAGAAAATCAGCGAACAGAACGGAAAGGAGGACGAAACACGTTCTGTAGATATTTTAAATATTAATGATTGGTTGAACGTCAAAGAGGCGACGGCCGTGGTTCAGCTCTGCGGCTAGCAACAGCGTCGCCGTTCGACGATAGAGGATAGAGGAGCGGGCATCGACCGCGATGCAGTTCCGTAAAAGCATTCGTAATATCGCGGGGGGGTGAAAAAAGTGGAGTACAGACGGCCGTGGTTCAGCTCTGCGGCTAGCAACAGCGTCGCCGTTCGACGATAGAGGATAGAGGAGTGGGCATCGACCGCGATGCAGTTCCGTAAAAGCATTCGTAATATCGCGAGGGGGTGAAAAAAGTGGAGTACAGTGGCGGCGTTGGAGGTACAAATGCCATAAACAAAGGGGCAAGAGACAGGCTGGAATCATGGCAGGGTTATTCTCGCTGGCGTTATACTGTTTTATTACGGCCGTAATCGACTGAGTACACTGGGTTATTCGGTGTAGTGTACGTAGACGGCTTTACAATCGCCGTTGGGAAGATTTACGGCAGCGAATGAATCGGAAGACGATGAAGGGTAGCCTTCTATACGAAGCGATGCTGCATTGTTCGTTCATTCGGGCGGGGGGTATTCGTGAAAAATTGGACTGTGACAAAATCGTAAATCGAACTCGACAGAGGTTAGACGCGTGTCGTAAGATCGCTATAAATCTGGTAGGCGCAACTTCCCCGACAGTTCCGTCGTGGTAACATTTTTTCCCCGCATTTCCTCTGCTTGTCGACGAACGTAAAAAAGACCTTGGTTCCTTCCTGATATACATATATACGTTCAAGTGGCTGTATCGAATAAACCGACATCTCTGGAAATTCTTCCGGAGTTCCAAGGATCGAGTATTTTTTTATCACCTATTGTCGCGGAAAAATCTAGCCGTTTTTAACCGTCTCGTAAAAGATGGTCGTCGAAGTGTGGAAATTAGCTACGCGACCGATAACAGATAGAAACTTCAAAGACCGTGCTCTGTAGCCAACGAAGAAACGACGCGTTAGCAGAATATCGAAATTCAGTCGACGAATAAACTATTCGTAAATATTCATAAGACTTTTTCCGGAATTCGTTATAGTTTCCCGGGTAATTAAGGCAATTAACATGCGAGCTAGGAAGATCATGGGCAAGCGACATAGCCACCACGGGTATAGCATCCTTCAGTGTCCGGTTTCGTAATTAAGACACTACGTGAACGCTTTTACGGAGCTTTTTTGAAATGCAAAGCGTTTTGCAAATCGCGCTTTCTGAAACGCGCGATGGAAAAGAAATTTTCGATAATACGTATTTGCGTAGCGACGTGCTACAAAAAGATACAGGCATGCAGCTATCGGGAAATGCTTTGAGAAGAAAAGTCGGTTGAATGGAGCGGTATAAATCTATTCCTGTTTATTTCATTAGAAAAATTTCCTCCCTCGTTTTCCGGTGTACTTCTTTGCTAACCATGGTTGTGTACGTGAAATTGTTGGAATAAATGGATTCCCCTGGTTGTCGGCAAAAGGTATCGTTTCCGCGTGTTCTGCGTTCGATCCAGCGCGAGCGTAGCGGTTCAATATTTTTCAAGCATCGAGAACCATCGCTCATTATATTTCTATATTTTCCCTGTATTTTTGCCACCAGAGATTTTCCCGCGGATTTTTTGGTATAACCATTTATTATTTGTCTGCAGTCGTTTGTCATTTTTTATCGCAAATTATAGGATGCAGCCGTTTCGTTTCGTTCACGCGTCATCGCTTCTAACGATGCGAAGTGACGAAAGGTGGGGGTATTGATTTACGAACACGACGCGGCCCGCTAAACCGTTTACGTTTCATCGGTATTCGCGACAATCGAATAATACGCGTTAGATCACCGATAATCATCATCTGCACGCGTAATGTCAAGCGGCTACGCGTTCACTATTCCGGCGATGCTTTTAACCAGCCGTATTTGCACGCATTCGCATCATCACTCGGCAGGTCCCGGTTCGTTGGGATTACGTGTCCCAAAGGGAAGTCGAAGTTTCGCGGTCAGGGCACATAACGTAACGGCCATACATAATGTGTTTGTGTTGCGTAGCCGTTCGCGTGAGAGGTTGTTCGCCCGTGAATAAAGTATTAAACCAAAAGCCCGTTTGCTGCTTTTCTCTGTCTGCTGCACTCTCCACCTGGACTGACCAGCCCGGCTACGCGCGTTTTAAAACGGAATTTCAAAAGGCCTGATTTCATCTCACGTTTCCGCTCTTTTCCATTCTGTGTGAAAGCCAGAGGAACTGAGAGCGATACGCGTTTCTTTCACATCTGGACAATTATTTCGTTTGATTCAGCGGCAGACCCGAGTCGATTAATTTGTCCGATTCGCGTCAATTATTATAAATTCGGGCAAACACCGTAACCGAATCTCACCGAGCAGTTCATTTCTCGGACGTTGAATTCCGAAACACGGCGCGACCTCGAAATCGAAGGAACCTGGTGAAAGAGGTAGTGCATAGTTGGACTGTTGGATGAACGGGGTAAATACTGGTGGAAGGAGCAAGGAACGTCGAAGGAATTTGTCGCGGGTGACAGTCACCGCCCAGCACGGTGGTCCTAATATATTTCAAGAGACGCGCGTCACTCCCTTCCGACCCCTTCGCAACCCCTTTCAACCTGCTTGATTCGGAAAGCCACCGCAGCCAGGGTCGTGCCCTCGGCCTCGGTAGAAGCTCCTCCGTTTCCTCATTCATCACTGCTACTTGCCTCTGTGAACGTTTACGTGTACACCGATGTAATTGACGCGCATTCTCATGCATATGTATGGGAACACGGAGACGCGCTCGAGTACACGACACACGCCGTTTGCCGTTTACCTTCCGACGTTTAGCAATGCGTGCTGACCGTGTCCTCTCGCACGACACATGATTCCAAGATTCCACCTCGATTAGAAGAGGCTGAAACTTTAAGTCGAACGATCGAACCACGATCGAGCGATAGTTCCGCTTACGGTCTTTGAACGTGAAGGAGTGCGATGCTAGGCAAATTATACGTTTTAGGTCGAGGGTCACGTGGCAAGTTTCACATTCCAAGTACGTATTCGGGCTTTAAGCGGCATTTTAATTCGGGTTTTCAGCTATAATTGTACACGGGACGGACGAACGAAAGGGTTATCGCGTGGCGGTCGATGAAATATTCAGCGCACCGTTGTTACGTCAAAAGAGCGAAGATTATTACTGTCCTTCGTCTCTGCGCTGTGTGCGCTTTTTCGCGGAATACGTTTAACGCAATTTTACGACGAGCGACGATTTTCTCGAGACGAAAATCCATCGACCATTTCTCGGCCTTTTTTACGACGGCCACGAAACGATCCGAATTACTTTGGAATATTCAATGGTCACGTTTTACGTACCTCGGTGCGTACTTACGTGCATACGTATGCATAAGGTTTTAGTCGCGCGAAATACGAACACGTTCGTTCTCGCGTACAAAGTTATTCGTTACTGGTAACCTTCGCGTCCAATTTAGCAGCAGTGGTAGCTGTAACGGTGGCAGCCGGCATTCCCACACGCAAGTTACCGGGACAGAACTAACGACCGGATGGGGGGTCTCCGTTTTCTAAGAGAAAATGCCACCTTTTCCGACGCTTTCTCCTCTCTGCCACCCTCTACCTTGCTTCCTTTTTTTCCCTCCGCCGCCCCCTTTTCATCTCGTTACGCCTTTCGCGACTCCGAGCGAGGACTTTATTAAATATTAAAAGGGAATCTACAATGGTTTCCTTTTTCTCTCTGCTCTTTTCCTCGTTTCGCGACTCTCCACGTCGTTTTCTTCCTCGAGCTCGTCCTCGCGCATCCGACAACTCGCGATCGGCAAATTTACCTGCTTAACGGAACAACCTCTCTTTCCCGTCCTCTCATTTTACGCTCGCCTCGACGAAAGAGGGACGCAGGGAGGATTGGAATCGGAAGGGCGGACGGCTGTTCAATTCCACGGGTCTCGTTTGCTTACGACTTGCCCGATTGGCCGCCCTCTCTCTATTCGAATCGTCGTTTCGTTCGGCTAAATGGCGGTGTTCGGTATTTACGTTCGAATTCGCACATCTTTTACAATAGCCCGGGGTTCGTTTCGTTAAATCGAAAGAAAAATTAGAGAAAGCAATTCGTGGTGGATCGTTATTTAACCGTTTCCACATTTAGAAATAATCGAGCCACGATTCCTTCGGATCGTTGAACAACACTCTTTTCTAGTCTTCCGGTGATTCCGGCGTTTCGTTCAATTTACATTTACGTCGATCTAGGATAGAGAATGGGATAGCGCGAATGTCGCAACGGATTAATAATCGATACACCGATTATACGTTTTCGATTAAAGTTGGATAGGACATAACGTCCTGTGTGTGTGTGTGTGTACGTTTGAACCTTTCGTTGCTCGAAATGACCAAGAGGCGGCACAGCTTGGCGTACGACGGTTGTAATTGCACGTTGCAGTACCGGACGTGCGTTTAATCCGACCGAAAATATCCGGAAAATAACGAGGATGATGCTAATGAAATTGAAATGATGTCCCATATATTTACCTGTTTTCGTTTTAATAACGGGACGAGTACAACGCTTTGGACGGTGACGAGTGTCGTGGAAAAATTCGTTTCGAATACATTATTGCTCGTGTCCCCTTGTCGTTTGTCCGCTTATTGATTTCTTGTCGGCCGGTATTTGTTCGACGCACGCGGCCTTGTCAACAAGGAATGAAAAACCGGCTGGTAGAAAGAAAAATCAGAGCTAGGCTGGTGATAAACGTGATTGATGAGCGAGGGTAGCGATCGCTTGGAATTTCCCTGGAATACGGCCGTCACCGCAACCGTCAACCCTATCAACCTGGTTTCCACCGAATTTACATCTATGATCCCTCCTCAATTAGCGATTTCTCCACGGCACGTAGCCAAACTGTGTTACCCGTTCTTTTCGTAGAGCGATTGCCTCGCATCCTGTTTCTCATTTGCACTCGCAAAACCGCGCGTGTCGTCCAGATTGCTTCGTGTTCGCTATTTGCTTTCGGCTTTCGAATTCATCGGTATCAAGCATTCTCGTTTAATGGAATGGCTTATGCCGCCACACCGCTCGCATTTTTTCCCACATTTCACCTTGGACTAGTATTAAATTTTTACGGTTTTTGCACAGCCGGTGAAATATATTCCGGGCACTCGTACAGAAATTACTTTTCAAAAAGAACCACCTCTCCAGATGCTTCCCCTTTGTTACTTCTCCTCGTCTTTTTAATAGAGGGATCCAGCGAAAGGTGAAGTTGATTAAAAAATGCACGCGAAGTAGACGTTTCGATATGAATGGATAAGCAGGGGGGAGAGGAATCGGTGGATCGGGTTGCTGGACGGGATCCCAATCTGGATTTTTTGCTTCTCGCTCGACAGCTTTATCAACTGCGCTATTCGCGGACCGTCGACGAGTTCTTTCTCTCTAATATTCGGAACGGCTGCCGCCCATAAATAAATGTAAACCGATGAACAAAAAAGTATCGCTGCATCGTTGCATCTTCCATAATTAGACACGCTTTATTGCTAAATTTTATCGATCATCGACCGAAATATATTTCCGTGACATTTTCTACGTCCTGCTAATTTTGATGTATTCTGTTGGAACCGATACGAAAAAGGATCGGCTGTTGAGCAGGAAAAGCATGCAGACATGAGACGGTGGAACATGACGAAATGGGAGGGATAAAAAGAAAGCTACGTGCACATTTGCACAGCCAACTATCTACTCGTTTCGTAAAATTGGTTACTCGCACGTGCTCCTTGATCGATTTACTTCATTAATTACATTCGATTATACACTTTGGTTGCACCGTGCATTTTATCCGATGCGATCGTTAGGTATAAGCGAATCTTCCGAGAGAGAGACAGAGACGACAGGCGGAATTAATTCCCCCTTTTCGATGCGTAGGATGATCAATAACAAGCGTTGCGTGTGAAAGATTAAAGTTTAGAGTAGAATTAAACTCGCGCCCGTTACCGGCTATAAATCGTCTCCGCATGATGGCCGGTGTATTTAAGCTGAGCTTAATTTTGAAACGATGATGCATCGGTTGTAGTGTCGAATAATGATATACGTATATTACCGATGACGATGATAACAACAGGAACGTCGCGCCTCATAAATTTCGTCACCGAATAGGGGGTAGTTTTCTGTTTTCCTGCCTCGTGATCGATTCTATGTACGTACAACGTACCTCGATTCCCGCTTTCAACAATTAACGCGTGAAATAAAACGCGGTGGAAGACGAGCGTGTTGGACGAGGAAAAATTTCGTACGTTTCTGCTATACGTAGTATGCAGCTGCGAGTCGTGCGGCAAAGATCGTAAAGTTTGCTGGAAAAGTCGCGAAAGTCGTTGGAAGAGAAGAGGACGACGCTTTTTCCAGCAGGCAGTTGATGTTCCGCTCTCGCGACGAACGAACGTTGCTTCGTACCGGATAAAAGCACTGCCTTGCAATTTTACGAACGAACGAGCCGCTTCGTACGTTTTTCGATTATAAGGCGATGCTACATCTTCGACTCAACTTTTCGAAATACCCGACGACAGTTTTCCAACTTTTTCCCACGGACAACTATCGACGATTGGTTCTGCGAAAACCTCTCCAGTTAGGGAATTCCTCTGACGGGCCAGTTTGTAATCGCGTGGTCAACAAAAGGGGAAACTCTAACGAACGGGATAACGCGCGAATAAGCACGAACACGAACGCAGGTTTCATTCTTGACTCCGGCAACACATCGAGTCGTGTACACGCGAATTATGGAAGGAACACTCGGAGAACCCCTTTGTTTGTGCAACATGCAGGCACGGGACGTCGCCGCTAAACCGAAAGTTGTCGACCGTCCAAGTCTGCGTAGTCGATCAAAGTTGCACGATGTCGTTAGGCACACTCCGACGAGCTCCTCGTGTTATATGCATAACGGAATAACAAACTACCAGACTTCTCTGCCGGAGCTTCCATACCTCAGAAATTCATCTCCCTGCCGGCAGATGTTTCATTCGTCGTCGTCCATTATTTTTTATTCGACGAAGACGCGTCGGGAAATGTCTCATTGTTCGAGCTATTAGTTTTACTCCACTGTACGTTGACGTAGCGGTTCTTTGTTTTCCTTTTTCCTCCCTAATTACACCGGACTGATGAAATTAATGGCAGCGAAGTGGTAGACGCAGCACAATTAACGACGTTCTATTATCATAATAGATTTAGCGTGCCGCGCAGGGAAATAAGGTCGTCGAATAGCGATCGCTCTCCGCGTCTTCCCACTTTGGAGTATTAATTTTCGTGGCACTGTCTCCTCGCATTTTTTGCCGAATTTTCAGAGTTCCACGGTTTGTATACGCGAGGGTATTTATTCGTAGCTCGAAGGAGGGTTCTTTTCGGGGTAGTTATTCAACCGTTCGTTCCTTGTTACGACTCGTCACGCTGTTGTGTCGTGGATATTAATTAGGTGCAACATGGTTCGTATCTGCGTGTCGCATTAGTTCTCGATTCTCGATCGAGAGAGAGAGAGTGGCGTGTTTCGAAACTTTGTCTATTTTGCACGGTCAGGAATGATATAATTGGTGAGTAGCGCTGCACCTCCGGCGTGTTTACTACTGCAAGTGGAAATTATTATTATTTAGCGAGGTTTCGCGACGTTGTTTCGCCGACCTCGTTACCGGTTCGACTCGTTTTCTGGATCGTCGACTCTTCAATTATTCTCAGCAACGACAACTTGTTGTTTTTCGACGATCGTCGCGACACCGATAGAAAACGCTACGAAATTGTATCGAGAGAAATATGACTCGAGAATGAATGATCCGCAAAGATGGACGAGAATCGTATAGGTATATGTACGCAAACATACGGTTGTAACTGGTTCGCGGGGTTTTAGCCGTGTGCGTCGATAAATAACCAAGTAAAACCGACGCTGAACGTTTGTCGCGTCTAGTGATTTGTGACACGGTAGTCTGCAGTCTAACCATCGAGAAATCATTTTCCTTCCCCGCCTATTTCTTCTTTCTATCCCGTCGAAATCGCGTTCCGATGGATTCTCTTTTTGCCGACGATTCAACGAGTCGGGAGATGGTTGCATCACGCTCGATTCACTTGCAGTTGAATTACCAAGAGACCCTGGGTGAAAACGTTCTCCCTACGTCTCGCAAATGGGCCAATTATAGTTGGACTAAAAACCGAGTTCCCGAGTTCTCCGTCTAGCGATAGCCGAACATATCGATTTCTAATTGAGCAAATTTACCCCGGGATATCGGAGCAGCCGTTCTTCTTTTTCGGGGTTATCGCGGAAGATTTCGAGACACGAAACTGTCTGTCGATGGGAGTCTACACAAATCCGGACTCGTATCCGCGCGTGTAGAGCAGGGGTGTATGGCGGCGCGGAGGCACCAGCATACCGGAGATTCGATCGCGCGCGTAAATGAGAGCGAGCGTGTACGCACTGTCCGGTAATGGAAGGTAGGAAATAGCTTTCCGACAAATGAACACGCGCAATGCCTGGCATACCACTCGGGACAAGGTTTCCTCGCGCGACCCAACGGATCGTTAACTATAACGCGACACGAGAGATGCCATTCACCCTCACCCTCACCTCCTCAGCTAAGAAGCTGAGATCCACTCGAATCCATTCGTCGGACGATTTAATGCACGGCTTAATTCTTCGATCAGCGAAAACGGGTTTCCTCGCGTCAGATACTTGGGCTAAGCTACTCGAAAGAAGGGGTTGCAGGTTGGTTTGCTCCTCGGCCAACAATCTCCTCTCTCTCTGTTTTCTGGTTAGCTCGATTTAAATCGCTCGGTCAGCCGAACAGAAGCTGATCGTCCGCGATTAATTTCCACCGTTCCGCAGACACCGAACGAATACGTTCGCTTCTCTTTTCCACGCGTCGCTCGTCCTTCTCGGTGTAATCCTCGACGAGATTTTCTGATCGTTAAGGTATGTCAGATGCGTTACGGCGTCACGAGCGAAACATACCACCGGGACAGAGATGCGAGCCATGTCTGACGAAGCACGTATCGTTACCACTGACAGCTCCAGGCTGACGTTGATGGACACGTCTCTGTATCGCTGGCCACGGCCACGGCCACGGTAAACTGTACAGTTATGGGCCACTTTATAACAATAATGGCTGGATTTTACCAAGAACGTCCTACCCTGTTTCGGCAGCGGTCTATGCTAAAATATGGAAACGATTTACGCGACGATTCTTTTCCTTTCGTAGAAGACTCGGCCAGTAGTTGTCCGTTTATCCTCCGCGGAACGTGAAATTTTATCAGGCTGTTTTCGAAGAACAAGTTAGCCACGAGTAGTACTGTGAGTGAACTATGCTCGCGTAAATAACGCGACTTACATCGGTTATTATCACCGGTACACCGACAGAGTAGAACATTCCCTTCAGACGTTTTCTACCATCGACCGTTTCGCTACATAATTTTAGTTTATCATCGGCCTACAGCATCATTACGGGATTATTCCGTTCGTGGCCACCATTCTGCATCACCGAATTGATTCTTCGCTGTGCGAGGAAATCCACAAGGGAGTCGCTATTGAAATCACCGTATCGATTCCAGCGAGACTGCGCCATAGGTTTATTAGCGGTCCGAGTTTAACGTTATTTCCTCCTACCCTTTGACCGTGAAATAATTTCGTTCCACCGGTACAGCGATAACTCGCTTTTCTTCCACTCCTTCTTATCTCGGAACTCGGTTAAACTGATAATAACGGACAGCAGGCGAACGTGATCCTCTGTATGGCGCCTCGTTCCGGTAAGATTTCGCGGAGAACAGCGCGGAACACGATTATTCGTCGGTCTAATGCCAAATCCCTCCCTCCATATATGTATGGGTATACATTGGAAACGAGGATAACGGTGGATGCATCGAGTGGCCGATCAGACGCACAGTCGTAAATAAACGGATAACGATACCTCGTATCTGTATCCAGCTAGCAGACGTTTCTGGCTTACGTTATGCAGGTAAACGTTGGCAGGACACAGATTGGCTGGCACGTAATTTCGTGGTATAGCTCTCTATATGCCGTTCCCGCGACTATATCCATGCCCGTGTACGTCAGGGAAATCCATTGGAATCGAATTAACCGGGAATCATACGATCCTTGCTACAAGTCGAATTACTGCGCCAGGTGTCAACGAGAAACCATACCGTATCTTTGTTACCCTGCGATACGACGTGTGCACCTGGTTTGGGAATTGATTAATAACAGACACAGGTCTCTGCTGGTCATTTGCTGGCAAGATATTCCCTGTAATTTCATACGATGGTCTGAGTGATCCAGTTACGCGGATCGATATAGTCTTGGAAGGAAACGTTCGGTTCCTTAAACGTCCACTAGGATTGATTTTACGTCTCCTCGGGTTCTAATTAACATCGCGGTCGAGTATTTCGAGCGATGAAATAACGGCACACGTTTTCTTTCACGAAAAATCAATATTAGTGGAGAAGTCACCTATTTCAGGAACCTCTTTAAGCCAGGGACATTTAACTTGCTTGGTTCTGGTTGGAGAGTAGAGGCCCCCCAACCTTTCTTTCGTCCTGGCCGCAATCCCGAGTTTTTCCAATTTATTGAAAATTAATTGAATCGAAAAGGAGAGAAAAATGGTGCTCTATCTTTCGTGCAGTAGAACCCGATGCCGGTAGATATACTCACAGTGTACTTTTAGTTTCCATCGTTCCTCGATCCCAGCCTCCTGCAGCTTCGGATTCGTTGCTCGACACACGAGAAACTTTCCTTCGTCTTCGATCGAAGGTGTCCAGTGCAGTACGCTCACGCTTGTTCCGTCTTCCTGAAACTGATACATAAAAACTGTATCTAACAAACTTCAACACTTGTTACGTTTAAACGAGTAACGTTGGTTGAACCGGTGGGGAAATTGGCCGGACCGAGGGAAACCCGTTTCCAACAATTATATTCTAAAACTGTACTGCATTTCAGAAATAAATCTCCATGACAATCGGTGCCGCTCGAGGGAACTTGCTCCATATTAATTCTTTCTCCTTTTGTGTCTCCCGTTGTAAAACGTCCTTGCCCGACCTCGCAATTCCTTCCTATTGTTAACGGCCCCACCGATTTTCACGATCTCGTATATTGCCCATTCATTATGCGTTATTCCGTTTGTCTCATTCGTGAGAGAAAGAGACAGAGAGGGGAATGAAAGAATCCGCGTCGAATAACCAGCGAATCTGAAATTCGCGTGGTGCATTGACGGCAAGGCGAGAGTTGCAAAGCGAACAGCGGGCATATCGAACGAAAACGGGCAACACGAGGAATTTGAAATCCCCTCGAAAACGAGCCGAAGCGTTCCTCTGGCGAATTTATGGCGGCAGCGTTGTCGAAATTTCGCAACCGTTATTCATGTAGATTCGGGGATGGAAAGTGTGCGTCGCGTCGCGTCGCGTCGGTATAGCGCACACGTTCTCCAAAAAGGCGAAACACGTATTCTAGAATTCGCCACGCCTGCGAAATTAAGATGAAATCTCTATAAAAATTTGTTACACGCATGCAGAATGGTTGTTCCTTTGTAAGCTTTTATCTCGATTTCTCTATCCAAGGGAGAAATTCGACTTTTATCGAATTTGCGACACCGTTCGTCCTCCTTTATTCATCGGAATCATATTCTCCTTTGTCCCCCGGGTTCGATGTTCCTGCATGTTATGCTCCCATGGTGACGCATGGTCAAAGCCGCGTCCACGTTCACTCTGTTTCCCATTATTAATTCGCGGCTGTTACCTTCATTAAAGATTCATCGTTTTACAATAACGAGAGAGCTTATGCGGTGGTAGAGTTCGTTAACTCGGACGTTTCTGATCCGATTACAGAAATTTTAAATTCTCTCCATCACGCGAAATCCCAATAGGATCTACAGAAAGTGGTCTCTCTCTTCCTTCGATTTCTAACGACACGAGGAGTTTAGACGAAACTCGGTAAAACAGCAAGAACTGTATCGGTCTGCGAGGGTTAAGGGACGGGGCGAGGGGTTGGGCAACGATTTCGAGAACGAGAAAGGAGAAAGAGGCCACGAACTACGAACTTTTCCTTCCTCTCGCTGAAAATACAGAGGAGGATGTACGTAGATCTCTGGAGGTGTTTCGTCCAATTGCCACTTTACGTACCGGCACATAGACGATTATCCACGCCTAAATTTCGCGTGGTTAGCGTATCGAACACGGCAGCGTAGATCGGAAACAAGGTATCGGCTTCTCCCAGAAGCATCTTAGAGCCGATGTCTCGGTAAATTGCTTTCCTTTACTGCCAGGCCTGAACGAGCTGTCGCTTCTTTCGCCTTTCTCTCCGTCGAGGCGTTTCTCTTTTTCTTTTTCTTTTTTTTTCCGTAGGTACGTGTACGAACGAGCATCGACAGACTGAGAAATCCGGTCGACGTTAATGGCTCGGTGGTTTTCTTTCGATTTCTTGCGGGTGTGCGCCGTGGCGGTAATTCGGAAAATCGATGGACATCTGCGGTAAACGTATTCGCACAGTTCCGGGAGAAAAATCATTTCGCAACGTAAAGTACGCGATAACTATTCTCGATGGAAGTTTGCAGCGGCGGCGCCGGAGGAGGAGGGAAATTTTCGTGAACTGGCGGACGCCTGCATACGATAAAACTCTGTGGTTAATAACTAGCCACGATAAAATCCAGGAAACTAATAATACGCGACAAATTCAAGCTTAAAGCGTAGATCCGCGGGGAAAAGGCAGTTGCGTCGCTATATTACTCGAAAATCGGTCCTCGGAGATAAATCTAGTCGCGTTTCTGCCTTCCGGGGATTTTCGAATGCCAGCGTTATAGCGGCGTCTGCTAAAACTTGGAGTTCCGTTACCGGATGGATCGTCTCTCTCTCTCTCCGCTCTTTTCTCTCCTTTTTGTCTGTTTTTTCTGTTGCGCACTATGAAAATTAGTCCGGCGCTGGAAGCGAGTTGTAATTTTTCAAAAGAAAGCTCGCGAAATATTATAGGGGGAACTAAAGGGTTGGCTCGAGCCGGATTATACGTTTCAACGATGCTTGTTTCATGCAGCTTCGTACTCGTTTCACCGTAATAAACGGCACGATCGTGCAAGATCCCTGTTTTTCGCTCATTTCCCAACAGTTGTCGCTTTCTTCGTGTAGGCAAATACAAGTTGACCGAGGACGAAGCAATCTTCTCGTTGGAGGAGAGTATTTTTAGCAACATCGATACCGCGCAGTTGCGTCGAGAGGACGGCTCGGAGGAAGCGAAAATCCAGTTGAAAGTTAGCGATAAATCGAACGGCTGAATTATCCACGAGGCTTTCGAATGACAAACGATAACGAGAGTTTACTACGCGACGATTCGCGAATTGCATCGGCGTACAGTTACCCCGCCGTAACGTCGGCTATTATCGTCGCAGCTTAGCTATTATTCTCGTTGTCACGGCTTCGAACGTGGTTGTATGACGCGTAGCGATACCCCTCGCTTCGACTAATGGATTCTACGAATTAGACGGCACCACATTGGTCACGGTGTTAGTTGTTGCTATCGCTTGCAACAACCTTAACGCAGCCAGGTTCGCAATGCTGATACATGTCTATTCTTTACATCTTTCGTCGAGGATTCCTTCGTTATCCTTCGAAATCGTCCTCGATTCGTGGCGTTCGACGCGAGATCGTTGTTCGAAGCAAGAATCACCATCCCTTTGATTTGGCAAAGAGAAGACGAAGAGGAAATTCTCCCGGTTCATTCCACGATATTTAACGCTTTGATTCGCAACTGTGTTTTCGAAGCACTCTTTCGACGAGCTTTCCAGCTACGAGGTAGGAGCGTTCAGTCGAAATGTAACAGCAGCCTACACAAAGATATCGTTTCGTTTCCGTTGACGCAGCACCAGCGGTTTCGCTTCTGTCTGCCAAAACGCTCTCGCAAGTCGTCCACATTTATCCCCGTCCCTCGGTGAACCATTATTTAATCAACCGAGTCGGTATTCCGTTGTCCTTTCAGCCATTCTAGCTCTCGTATCGTATGGACGTTGAAATGAAATCGGCGAGGTTGTTGCGAATTGTTAATTGTTCACGGCACGGTGTTAATATCTAGTAGATTACGTTAAGAAATGAACAACCGAGTTGTTTGCGGCTCGGTGAACATCGTTTTACGCGTAGATCCACCGACGGTTACTGATTGTCCTGTTATCAATTCAGATGTTCGCGCATGGGTCGATAACAATTACACCCGGACGCACCCGGTAAATTATTATCAAGCTGTCTGTCATTTCCATGAAACTATTAATCCAGTCACACTGGCAACATTGACGCGGCGATAAATCATCGAGGAACTCTTGTATTTTCTATGAATATCGATATCGATTTCACCTTTCACATTCATTTTTATCTACCCTTGGAATAAATCACCAATCGCATCCGATCGTCCAATCATTCTTTCTTTCTCTCGCTCCGAGATTTTTGTATCTTCGTGGCGTCGAACGTCTCTCTCTCTCTCTCTCTCTCTCTCTCTCTTGAAAAGTTCACCGTTTCTGCAAACATTCCGTCAACGATTTGCCGTCGACTCGTACGTTTTGTCGCGGTGTCGTTGGCGTTTTCGTCACTCCGCGTTACGGACGAGCAATCTCCGAAAAAGGTATTTATTCATCGAGATAAAGCGCGCGTTCCTCTGTACGTCGCGTCGTGGCAAATTAGGCGAGCACGATCGGGAAGAGAAACGACGTATGGACGTTGGCGAAGGGAATCGATGAAACGGAAAATGAGAATTTTTCGTGTTCCAGCGAGTTCTAGCAACGCGGCGTTCGCGTTAGTCATTGATTTCCCTGCTTCTCCGACGGGACCGCGTCCTATCCATCTACGAAAAATAGCTACGGGACATATTCTTGGGACCAAGTTTCCCAGAGGTGGCCGGTCAAAGACGCTCACAGAGCCGTGCTTTTGTGCACCGGGACATACGTGCCGCTATCCTCTTTCTTTTTCAAAGAATCCCTTTGACAGATAGCGAACTTTTTACCCCGTTGATCCCATCTCTCTTTGTTCTATCCCTCTCGACTGTTTCTTCGATATTCCGCGAGACAGAGAGGGACTCGTCTACGAAGATCATCTTCTTTAGTGGACACAATTCGAACGGCCAGAGTGAGAAGGTTTTCACTTTGCGTACGCTATACAGCTCTGTCACTTTAGTATTATCGTGTCTGTAATTCACTACGTGGTTTTCACTTTGCGTACGCTATACAGCTCTGTCACTTTAGTATTATCGTGTCTGTAATTCACTCGTTCGACGTATGGCCACGTCGATTGGAAAATTGGAAGGGCCGTTTTAATAACGTTGTTCCACAGTGATATCCGATTGGAATTTGGATAAATCGTAACGACAGTCAATCATCGTCGCTACGTTATCGAGTGTACGAAATTATTAGCAGAAACTGTAGTCACATGAAATGGATTAATTATAATATATCAAGTTTCTGTTTTAACCGGTCCTGGTTACATCCGATTACGATTATTCGCATGGTTATTGTACATGGTCGGCGTAAAAGCAAATATCGTGAAATATTTTCGGCGGGTATCTTTGCCATGGCATACTGTACATGCGTGCGTGTACGTGTGTACATATTTTTTCAGCACCGCACCGAGGTAAACGTTTCCTTTTTTCGTGATAAACAACAAAAGCTTTTTTCGTCTATTTTCCGACGGCTTGGCTTTCTCGCTTTCGAATACGCAGGGGTCAGGATTCGAGAGCTCGGGAAAGATTTATGTTCGGCGGGAGCATGGCTATCGTTAATTAGACTAATACGAAATCTCGATTATTTTTTTTCCTACCGTAACGCACGTCCTCGTTTCACCGCTCGTAACACACGTAGAAATAAACCGCAATAGTTTTTTCTTTTTACGCGTTGGCAGTTTTATCGATATGTGGGGCGAGCTCTCGCTACGCACAGGTATATGTCCGTCTTTAAATTTCCAGGTGCATCGTTGCCGTAGGAAAACTATGTGACGCGTATAATATCGGGTTAATTTCGAAAGCGATCATTCGTAGAGGTCCGAGTTACGGTGGTCGATGGAAAAAAACCGGGCATTTCCAAAGATTAATTCGTAAGAAACGGAACGCGTTGAAAGTTACGAGCAGCCGTGTCGTTGGCACGCCACCACGCCTGCTGCATTGTGTATTTTTTTCACTCCTTTTCCGTTCCTTCCTTTTCCTATTTCGTGAACACGCACACAGGCATACACGTACGCGAGAGGTGGCCTTTTTACGGAGAACCGACGCGACGGAGCGCTGATCCGTTGGAAAAAACCAAGGAACGTTCGATTCTCTAAAACATCAATTACTTTCCGTCCAACTGTTCGCCACTTTCCAAGGGGAACAAGTGCGCGGCTGACAAGGATTATGCGAGCTTCCGGAGTTTAGTTTCCCTTACTCTATCAGGCGTTCGCAACTTTCCCGGTTTGGATCTAAGTTGCAATCGGGAAAGTTACAGGGAAAAATGCCACAGTTTCCTCGCTAACTTGTCCGATATTTTCCTAATGAAAATCGATCGTAGTCCCGTGCACATGCTATCGCGCGCAATCTTGTCACCGCGTCTTTACGAATACGAGAATTTCAAACAAGTTTCGGGATCATTTTCTAGTCCCACGACGAGGGTACAGTTTCGAGTTATTGAATTATCCAGTGAAATTGCCGCAGGAGGTGTTGAACGCGCTGCTTACGGTGTCAATTCCTCCTCGGTTAACTATCCTCCGGTCATCGGGACCGAGCAACGTCGTTATGCTTTTCAGCCGAAATTCATTTGGGCAGAGCGATGTAACAGCAAACGAGTGGCCTATAATCTTGGCGGAAGTGGCAGGACACAGCTCGAACGAGCTTTTCCGTGTACTACTCGTTACGCGTTTGATCCTTGGGGCTGAACCACTTTCTCCTTTCTCTGTCTCTATTTCGGGGGAGAAGAAATGGTCCATAAGGCTTATTCAACCCTCGATCCTCAATTCCGAGAGCTTTCCCCCCGTGATAAAAAATTCTTAAGCCGGTCACGGGGGTCACGCGAACGATAAGTAAGTAGAGGATTACCATGCTGTTGAAAGATAGGGAAAAAACCGGTTTGTTTGCGAATGGTCGTTAAACGGGTGGCGAATTGGCGTCGTTTCGTAACGTCGAGAGAGTTGAAAGAGGGACGACGCACGGTGGTGCTGTTTCTTCAAAATCTGGTGAAAATTCAATTTTCCAAGTATATATGTATATATATATATTCCTTAGATATCGGCCGAATTTAAATTCTGCTTAGCACATCCGATTCTGATGTCTCCGATCCGATTCTTTATTTCAAACAACACAGTCGTAATTAAGAATCGGAAAATAATGAGTTTTCACAAAAATTAACTTGAAAACAACGTCTATACCAGTGATATTAGATCCTCCAGATTTTCGAATTCTGCAACTCGAAAAACGTAAGAACGCCAATTTTGACGAATATCGTACGAAATTAGCAGTTTTGGCCAGCTTCTCGAGAAATGGCACCACTGTGCAATCGAAGCATCGTTTCGCCTTCTTTTTTCTCCTTCGGCGATAATACGGCAACCTTCCTAATAACGCTATAAGAGCCACCTGAATTTACAGAGATGCAGTGGCGGAATAAATTGGACCGTGAATGGAAATCGGGAAACGGGACGAAGTGAAGGAGGCAGCAAGATTCGAGTGGGAGAGAAGAAAAGTAGGGGAGGAGGAGGAGGAGGTAACGAAGAGAAGCGCGTAGAGGCGAATTTATTTCGAAAGTACTTTCTTACGCCTTCTCGTTCTAAGGTTATTCCCCTTCTCGAGTATCGTTATCGAAACGTCGTTATTTTTATTCCTCTCAGGTTGGAGAGAATTGGATTCGAGAGAACGTTGACAAGGTGAGCATCAATCGTTCCGGTTCGTCTCGTTTTCTCTCCGAGTAGTGTCGAAAGTTGCGTCGTTGTTTCAGTTCTTCGAAACCTTTCGCGTTCTCTCGATGTATCGCTCCTCGTTAAGGGGCGATCAAGTACGTTTACAACGTGGAACATGTAGGTACGAAAGGTATGCGATACTCACATTTTTGATGGTCCTCTTGAGCTGCTTCGAAGCCTTCCACCAGGTTAAGACAGCCGGTGGCTTCGATCCCGTGCTCTGACACCTAGTCTCGTACTTCTTCCCCGCCGAGAGAATCTTGTCCTTTCCCGTAATTTCCACTTTGAGCGGTTTCACTGCAAGCATTCGCAGACGTCGATTAACCGATATTCTACGATATTGTGGAATTAGAAATATAGATAGATGTTTATTAACAAAATAGATGAACAATTCTACTCTACTCACGCCCCTTGACTTTTCCAAACACACTGTCCTTCCGTCCCTCGCACGCCGTACTTTATAGCCAGGCCGTTCGTGGGCCTCTCGTCGCCGGGGTTTTTCCCGTTGGGTTTGGCTATCGCCGTAAATTTTCTTTCAAGTAAGCGTGCAACGCGAACACTTTCGCATCGGCGAACGGTTTTCCGCGATAAGCGTTATCTGGCGCGATAATTGAGTCGAAAGCATTTCCCGTTATCCCTCGGAATAAAACAGAAGCGGTAAGAAACGAAGGAAAGAAAGAAAGGGGAAGCTTATTAAACGAAGCGGAACGCGATAGCGATACGTAAACGTAGAGTAGGGGCGGCGCAAAGAGGACGGTGCTCGCGAAACTTTTCGACCCGGCCATCGGGAAACTGTTCCGGAGGCGAGATTTTCAGATTGGACGGGCAACTTTGGCGAACACAAGCTCGCTTAATCGTCCGGAATCTCTCTGATCGTGTCACCCTCGTGACTCTGTGACGCTTTCAGCTTAATATGTCCTTGTTAGCTGTTTCTCGTTGTTTCGTTTCCCTCTGTATCAGTTGAATTTCTGTTCGATTAGGTGGTCGATTTTTCGCCAGCGCGGAAAACACGTCGATGAAAAATAACTAGTTGTCTAACGTTGAATTTCACGGTGGATCGAGGGTAGACAGGGCGCTTTCAACGAGGGGCAGGTCTTGGCTCGTTATTAATTAGATGAGACGAGATTGCGGGCATGCGGCTGGCCAACGGGAAAATAACCGGGTATTAATTAAACGTTGGCGCTCGGTGTCGAAAATTGTGCGCGGACGACAACCGGAGAGAACAGCGTAGCCATTCCTCGTTACCGGCCTTTAATTATCCGTCATTGTTCGCGGCTGTTAAAGCGTTCGTCATTCCGTGCCTACGCGTTTCCGTCCTCGGCAACTTGCCGGGTCGAGTCTTTCAAGCAGGTCGATTAACGATCGTGGCGGACCGTTGGTTTCCGGGGCTCGTGTATACAGCGGTGGAAGAGCCATCGGAGAAAAGTTTCTGGGTCGGCTCGTTACGAAGCCACGGTTCGTTTTGCCGTTAGAAAGATTTTGATCGTTTCGCAACTTCTTCGACTTTAGAGCCGGTGGAGATAAATACAGTGGAAGGCGACCGCGCAATCGCGCCTCCGCGACCAAAGATTTCCAACTTTTCTCGCTGATTCCTTTGCAAGACCTCGGTGAAACTTCCCCCGAGACGTAAATTTGCACAGCGACCGAACTCTCTGGGTCCTCGGACCGCTTGAATAATCATCCTCGCTTCTTCCGTCTTCTAACCTGCTCCCTTGCAGTTTTTTCTTCCTGTTACCAGCGCTATTTCTTTTCGAACCTGCGTCGAATTTATAGTTGAACGGACGGTGCGCTGCCGGCGTTCCGTACAAAAGTGATTATCCGAAAGTGGACGAAAGGGGAAATTTATATTTACCATTTGCCACGCGCTTCCGAGACGCGGAGAAAACTGGAAGGAGAAACGACGCGTTTTATGCAGAGGACCGTGGCGTCACTCTAGCTGCCGGGTGAAAATTGTGTCAGAGCCAGACTACACCGCGAACAACTTTTTTGTTCTTCCCTGTCCACACAATTCTGATGTACTTACTGATCCTGACAGTTTCGTGTGTTTCGGAACACCGGTCCCGTTCGCTGTCCAAACAGAAACTTTCGCACACCTCGACGGAAATTAAACGAAGATCGTAATAACGATCGGAGCGGCTAGAGAGACTTAACATTTGCCTATTTTTATACAAAGGACACGAACGAGTTTCCCTCGTACACGATTTTTCCCTGTTAAATCGATCGAAAAGTGTTCTCGAATCTGGGGAAAAGTTTCGGAGGATGAGCCCCGCGGTAATAGAGATCGATGAGGAGAGTAGGTGTGCGGAACAGGTTGGAGAAGATGGAGCATAGGTGAGAGGCGCGGTGTGCGGTGGAGAAGGGTGCGCGCGACAAGAAAAAAACGTCCGTGTAATTAGAACTCGTAGGGAGCTCGAGCGAAAACAAAAACAGCCGGAAAATTACTGCCGGTAAAACTCTGCGGCGAAGTTGAAATTTAATTTGTAAATCAAAATTCATGTCGTCGACCGGAGCAGACTGCGAAGAACCGTGAATTTGGCTCTCGTTTTAATATCCCGCGCCACAGCCGCGAGATAATCTTTACGCCTTTCTTCCTCTCTACGGCGGCGTTACGCAACCGTGTTTCCTGTAATTCTCGTTTTAAATTCATCCGAATCTCTTTGTATGCCAAAAAAGGGAAGGGAGGAGAGAAGAAGGAGAAGTTTGCGCACGCGTCTCCGACACTTTATTTCCACGTTTTATACGGGGGTATTTATGTTTTTAATATGTTTAGCAAACGGTGTGCTCACCGGCGGGGGAATAATGCTCGCGACGGTATAGAGGGCAGAAAAAGAATCGAGGAGAGGAGTTTAAATGGCTGGTTCGTAGATTAAGTTGGTTAGTTGTGGAACGAGGGAACATTAGAGAACGGGCCGTATGCGCCGATCCTGCGAATTGTCGACTTAAGTGAAATTTCACCGAGACTGGCTGCGATTCTAAGTGATATTATTGGCATAATTTGGCAAAGCCGCGGCTCCTGCTCGCTAACCTCGCGCCGCGATCCAATAAAGGTTTCTTCGGGAAACACGATCGCGAGGGAAAGGTCCGATACGTTTGGTGGCTTTGCTAAACCTTCCTCGGATAGTTTATGCAAATCTGGCAAACTTTACCGGGATCTCTGGCACGGATGTTAAAAGTTAATATCGGCGGTTGTTTAATTTCCATCGATGGAAATTCCGCGATTCTGATACCCTGTACTTGCTACTTGCCTCGAAACTGGGTCAAGTTATGTATATTTTGGTTCGTCAAGGGGATACGCGTTTCGCAACGATCCGTCGAAAAGCAGGGCAGTGTTATTAGCTCGCCGCGAGTTCGGTTATCAGCAGCTAAGAGTTACATCGAGGAAGTTCCTTCGTCTCGAGAGTGGTTGAAAGCCTTCCGTTCTTGGTTGCCCTGGTCCGAAAGTACTTCTCAGAGTCGTTACTCGCCGTTTGCGACTTCGTGGATCCGCAAATATCTCCAGTTTCATTCTATTCGTGAAATCGTTCTGCCCTTGCCCCTTTAAACCAACTTGGCTTACGAGCCAGTCTTGATCTTTTCGATCGTCCGTCGGCCGATCACCGCGACTCGTCCTATTCTTTTTCTTTCTTCCTAGTTGCTGTTTGTTTCTCTCGGTTTTATCACCGAGAACGAGATCGAACGCTCCACCGATAAGGGAAGAAACGTAGGTAAAGAAAGGAAGATGGAGAGAATGTCCGATCATTGCTAGGTGGCTACTACTTGCGAGTCGGATAATGGTTAGCCGTCTGATTCTTGAACGACTCTTACCTCTTCCGTTAATGTTCGTCTGGTATGAAAGGCTAACGAGGAAAAGAGGTTCGTTAATTTTCTTACTAATTAAGGGGAAATCGATAACGGTGAATTGATCGGTGCAGTTTTCCCGAGAACGAGATTTCTTTGTTGGTCGCGTTGAATGTAAAAGCAGAAGAACGAGATTCCTCGACTTGTTATCAGAGTCGAGTAATTTTCTTAGGGCCGATGAAAAGTCCCCCTAATTTAAGATTACTCCTTCGTTCCCTCGCCACCTTTTTTCACGGCGTGTAACAGTCTTATCGAATTATACGGAAAAATATGCCCAGATGTGGCTGTCCGATACGGAAATATGCAGATGTATTCGATGCAAATGGCAAAGAGTCACTCGAACCGGGTGCATTTTTGGTCGAAGGGGGACGTGCACCCCGGCTCTGTCTCTTCGCTTCGTTAGAATTTCAACTGTATCGATCAAGAATCCTCGAATTATTCAACGTACACTTGAACGGTCGTGCCTCCAATTAGTCCTTGTGAGATTAATGGAAAGAGGGGGACTTTTATTTTCAACCCAGACTACGTTTCACGCGACGGAATAACAAAACTGTCGGTCGGTTCGAATGGAAGGCAACCAATTCTTACCGGATCGACTTGGAGAATTTCACAATCGGTTTCTGTCCAGCTACGTCCACGTTAAACTGTTCCCGAAGCCCGCGCTGGCTCCCTAAATTCGTTCCTGTTGTTCTTCCCCTTCTGATGATGATAGTCACACGCGTGCATCAGGGTAGAAAGTTAACCGGTCCGTAGTGGAAGAGGAAGACTGGTGAAATATTTGTCGAAATATTTGCGAGGAATTATTAGGCGAGTTGCCTTGGTGTTGGTGCAAATGAACGATCCCCGACCGAGGGTGTGCAATCGATTCTCGTGCGCGCGCGTGTCTGCCGTCCAGTCGGCTCTCCAACTCGTTAGACTTTCAAGTAGTTGAACGGAGTGCCCTTCGATTATTCGCTGCGCGCCTCATCTAACCCGGTCCCAATTAACGAAGGATCGAGGAACCGAGTTATCGGCAGAGTTTCGATGTTTCGTTGGAACGCGCCGCGCCGCGCCGGATAAACCTGGAGTGGTCGTTAGAGATCGCGGAAGAAAAATACCAGCGGAGGAAATTCTCCAGCGGTTAACTACTCGACGCGATGTCGCACGCCAGCCTCGTCTGCTCCTCCTATCAAACGGGGATTCAAGAACGAACGAACGGTTAAAGAGTACGAGCGGCGCGATGTTTGTCTTCCCTTGTACCGTACCGAGCACGTAGTGAAGTTGCTCTGATACAGCGGCGCGCCTTTTTCCAAGTCGTTGAGTATTTCGACGGATACCTCGAACGAACCGCGATTGTCGTCGTTTCACGTGGTGAATGGACGCGTCATACTTGTATACGACGCGCGGTGCTCTACCGTTTCGAGTGGGTGAGAAAGTTTCGGGTGACTCGGCTGCTTTGTGACTATTCGCTGTCTGAGAATTTGGTGTCGCACTTCAAAGGAGTCACAGAGGTGTAACGTTATATACTCGGCGAGAGACTTTCGCAGCTGAACGTGGGAGTTTCGCTGGGAAATGATAATATCACCGGTTCCTCTTTACTTATCTTAGTTGGCCAAGTATGTAATACTTTGCGAACCGGAAATCTGCTCGGGAAGATTCCTGTTACCGGTGAAACATTTACAGGAGGAAGGAGAGAGAAGGTAGCTGGTGGAAAGTTTCCCCCTTTTTGGCGAATATTTTCTGACCGGTTTGAAGGCGGTTTTCAGTTAGCGTGTATTTCCCAAGCGGCTCTTTTACATTAGCGCCGCACAGCTTCCTTCAGAATTACCCGCTTCGGTTTCTTCCTGTATCCGTCGGCCGGCAAGATTTTCCGTCGCGGGCAATTTAATTTAAAGTTGTTTGTTCGGTGGAAAAGTTTCGCGCGCGATGAATCTCGAGCGAACCGACGACGAGCCGGTGCTTATGAAATTATTAATATTAATTTCCCGCGTCGACTTGAAGTCTGCAATCGCTACCAGCACCGCTGCGGCCGGTCCGGGGAATTTTTAATCGGATCACGAACTACGGAAACTCTTAATCCTCGCGAAGAATCCGAAAAGAGTCGGAGAAAGCTGGTCGGCCGGGGAATCACTTTGAATTTTCAAGAAGAGATCGATTCCTCCGATGGAACGAAGATGGGATTGGACGCGGTATCGATAGCGCGAAACGTTTCCAAGCGGGTTTAATACCGCCCGGTGAAAAACGAGGATGATACCGATTCGCTGGCCTCGCCCCGGGGCTCCAGTGCCGTGATACATCGCCGGCCGTATTTTTTCCTCTTTCTCGATCGCTAAACCACCGGTCTGGCCAAAAATTAATTCCATTTTCTCCGAGAAAACGGTAATCCTGCTGGAGCCAACTGTTTACAGGCGGGCGGCAATTAAGACCGCGAGATGCATTTACCCGGTGGGAATTTTTCAACTTTTAACGCTTCACGCATTCCTTTTCGATCAGTTCAATTGTTCCGGGAATCGCGATAGATGGGTGTTTCGTGTCGGCTCGCCGAATCGTTCGCCGGTCGTTCCCCCTTTCGACGCATACGTGTGTACGTATCGTATACATATGTATGTTCGTATTCCATAAAATTTAATTGAACATCGCTGCGGGTGTACCGCATCGTATTGGTGTACGCGGCTCGCCATGATTCGGACAATTTCAGGCAATTCCAGAAGTAACGTTATTAATGACATCGAACCCCTGATTGCCTTTCGGCCGTGATTCCCACTCTTCCTCCTCGCTCACGGACGTGTCTCTGTTTACGTAGCGATCGTTTGAAAAAATGTTTCAATTTCATCTCGTCGAGATCTAATATTGCCGTTCTTTTTTTCAACTTTGGAAGTTTGTCCATTTCGACGGGTCGCGGGCACGGGTGCGAGCGGCTTCCGGGGGGCGAAAAAATTCTTGGCCGGACGCGCGACCGGTTAAATATTCGACCCTCTTCGCCCCGACTCGATACGAAAAAATGCCCGTACGAGCGCTCGATACCCTTCCTCTCTCGTCTGAAGTACTCTGGTCGCTTTCATTCGATGCGCGATCACGTGTAGGAAAGTTGCAAAAAAAAAAAAAAAAAAAAAAAGGTTCGTTCCATTTGAACGGGTATGTGTCGGGTGAACGGGTACAACGAAACCTCTGTGGCGGCGGGTCAAACATTCGAGTTTCGAACGAAGCGATTTCCTGCTTCACGGGTAATTAGGGCCGTTAATTATTGATCGTTTCATTAACATAACCGGGTCGGCTTTCACGGCTCGATGGAGGGACAAATTACCTACTGTTCTCTTAAACAGATTAAGCGACGTTATTGAAATCTTCGGCCTTTTCTACTGCCGGTTAATTGCAATGCGGCATTGTCCGCGTTATCTCTCTCGATTTAAATTTCTTGGTCGTGCAACGATAGGTATAATTAGCGGTACTGGTAAGCAACGGATCCACTTACTGTGAAGCTCGATGATGACGGCAGTGGTGGACGGCAGTGCTAAATGAGTATTGCTCGCCTTGCAGAACAGTTTGGCATGGTAGTGGCTCCTCGTGAGACCATGCAGCGTCACGTTGCTTATGGTTACGACGTTGGTTTCACCTCCTGGCCCTTGGGTCTCTCGAATCTCTGACGGCGCATCGATTATTTGCGACTCCAGAAACCATGCGACTCGGGGTCTCGGTTTACCTAAATCGAACAGACCAGTCATCTTAGAACGTATCAAGGGCCTAACTTATGCATTTGCAAATTCCCTTCTCCCTTGATCAACCAGGCGTCTCTAACTGTTTACCGGAGAGTAACTCCCCTTTACCTTTCGGTGAATTCTGGCCGCGTAAAACGGGAAGAACGGTTGGGGAAATGGTGGCATTGCGAGTGAATCCTTTCGCCTGCGAACAGAGAGACGCGAGGCGTTCTCTCTCGCTTATCCGTAGCAAACAGGCTGATTGTCGGCTAGGACAATTGAAGCAGGTGGACTAATCTAGGTAGACGGCGCATTCGTGTCTACGAATGTGTATCAGAGGCTGCGAGCTATTCGTCAATCACGTCGCCCGACGGTTCCTACTTGGTCGCAACAATAGCGATCTCAATGGAGACCGCTCGACGTCTACTCGTCAATTTATTGGTCCCGATGTACCGCCTGCGTGGCTACCTAATTCCCTCAGGTTAATTATTCGCGCAAACGTGCCGTTTAGAAATCGGCAAACGTTCAGGCTCGTAATTATACACCACAGCCTCCCGAGGCACTGCACACCGCGGGTACCTTCTACCATACCGTACCGTACCAACGAAGATATTACATTGTTGCTACGATTCCGATGAACCCTAATAGCGGGTAACACAGTTTCACGGCGAAAGCGTATACAGGCGAGCGAGTCAAGTGCTGGTTCATTTCGAAAGCGAATTATGCGCTAGGAGGAGGAACGCGACGGGTAGGGGCCGGTAAAGTGACAGGGACGAGGGATCGTAGGGGGGAGGAAGCAGAAGGGTGGAAAGAGGGATCGAGGGTGAGTGTCACACGCTCTCGACTTTCCGGTGCGCGTCGCCGGGAATTATTTCATTGCTTCTCTGAGAGCGGAAGTAGAAAATGTGGAAGTAAGGGACCGAGGGATTGCCGGAGGAGAACCGGAGGATCTTTATTGCTCTCTCCTCTTCCACCTGGTATCGTGGAGGGAACAGGTACGATATATCACGGTGGTTCGCGGGCTGGATACCGCTCGGTTGTAATAGTGTTACGCGACACCCTAGCATGCACAATAAGAAAGGAATTTTAGTGGCTCTCGAGTCTGGCTCCCGGGTATACTTGCCGGAAACGATATAGCGAGGTCGTTAATTCAAGCGTTAACCAGCGGCACCGATTGACGTACCCGCACTCAGGACCGTGCGCCATTTCTCAATTGCTATTTCTAATTTCTGCTTGGAATCTTCAATGTCTCAATTGTCGTATCGGCGAAAATGAACCTGCAGCTGTTAATTTTTAAACACGCTGCAACGGGAAGAGCAATTCCGAGCTCTGAACGAGGCTCCAACTCCTTATCTCCCTCACACGGCCGTTTCGCCGGTTGAATTACGCGTCTATATCGCTCCCACCGACTGTACGTTTCACCTCGTTAAAGGGAAGCGGCCAATTTCTCTGTAATTTCGACTCCCCCGCGATAGGTAAACCTGGAAATTTAGTAATTTTGACGAACAATGGCGTTGGCGAGTGCCGCACCGAGAGCTTTCTAATAATACTGCTAAGCTTTACCGAACTTTCAAGATTTGTCTCAAGCGGAGCAATTAGCGTTTGCCGCGAATAATAATCGTTCTCCACCTTTGAATAGGCCTTTTGATTTTCCGCTGACGTTCGCCCGAAATTCCCCTTGCAGTTTCCCTCTATTTGCCTTGGCGGAACTTGCTTCGAAATCAAATACCGATTCGTCGGGTAAATTCTCCGCGGTTTCTTTTCGTTTGTTTTGTTGCCGTATTTGCGGCGAAGCTCGGAAAGAGCTGCGATAGTAAAGATCACGTGGGAAACAATGAAAGAGAAATTCAGCACGGTCCGTGGTTGCGTCTAGGCGTGTGTACAGTACGTCCTACGTGTAAGTAGACGGATAAGGGGAAGAAATAGCGTTACCCCGTGTGTCACGTTAAAACAAACACTTTACCTCGGAACCGGTGTAAAATTACTTTCGCGGTGACGTTTCAACAATGCCCGGGCAATGTGCTGTAGGTGGAGAAGGGTGATGCGTGGAAAGGTTTGAAGACACGCCACATTGTGTGGCGAACAATGCGTGATACAATAGGCGTCTCGCTTAGCTGCGTTAAGCTCCTTGATTGCACATCACCGATCGCAGTTACCACCTTATTCACGCTAAACAGCCATTCTTCGACTTAACGACGGTCGATTAATTCCCAAAGTGTCTATAGCTCTCGAAGGTGAACGAGCTATAGACAACGCTCAACCTCCGATTTTGCCACGCTCTCACTTAAACCGGCACACTTGGTCGAATTCTATATCCCGATAAAACGGTCTACCTGGCACATCTCTACGTTTTCAGAGACTACGGTGTAGTTTGATATTACGTATGGAGGGTGAAAGTACGACACGTTTTGCGTCGCGTTGGACAAGCCTGTTTCACAAGCGTGTTTCAGTTCGGTTTTCACTGCGTTTCGTAACGTTCGACAGCGTCCAATGTTGACTGAAATCAAAGAACGCTCCGCCGTGAAGTGAGTTTTTGCTCCCCTTTTGTTTTACCGCCGCGGACAGGGTGACAAGACTGGGAAAGTATTCGCGGGAAAAGTTTCTTGGTGGAAAAAAAGCCTGGTTCTGTTCCAACTAACGAGCAAAGTAAACGTACAGTCGCCGAAATTTTCGTGCGGTAGGTACTTGGAGAAGATTGTTTCGAGGACGTTGCGGGAGGTGTCGGTAAATATTATTCTCGGCGTTGGTGGATCGTTGAAATTTATTAGACTGGTTGAAGCTCCGAGGCACTGTTAACAAGGAAAAGCAGATTTCAACTTCTTTTCCCAGTATCAGCAGTTTTCTAGGTAAACAAGCGAGAGTTTGGGTTTGTTGGGAAATGCAAAGTATGGCTTTCAGCGTGCTCGTAAAGCAAGAAGAAAATATAAATTTGTCGAAAGTTCCATAGGTCTCCGGCAGTCGTTATTGACTCGCCCGCTGTTCGGCTACTTGAGAGTTTTGCCGACAATGCGAACCTTTCGTTCCGACGCGATGGGCTACCTGCACGCGCGTACGAGCGATTGGAAGTTGGTTTTCCCGTCGAGTGACAAATCGCTCGTCCATAGAACTGCCGGGTTTAATTCGGTTAAATTATCAGGGCGTAATTTTAATCAGAGGAGAGTGGGACGCGAAGAAGAGGGGAAAAAGTTGCTGGTTGAATTGAAATTCTGTAGAATGTGGTTCACTCGTTAATATTCGACGTTCTATTATACCCTGTAATATCAGACGTAATATAACGAAAGTTAAACGTTCGGGAATGTTGCTCGGGTGGAAAGTTGCATCGACGTTAAACAATGTACAGCGTGGCTCGAGTGGACTTTGAGTTGATCGGCGGAAAAGTTGCAGCGAACGTTTCGCAATTGTACGAACAGATTTTTTCTTGGCTAATGATTAGCGCGGCGTCGAAACGGATAATTCTCCGTCTCTAGTCGTGGCTCGTGTACCGAGGGCGATAGTTTTCAAGATTAACATTGGCGTAGATCCAGAGGATTGCGACACCTAGCACGCGAGGAGTCTTGGAAAAACCGAGTTTCGACTCTTCTTCGTTTCCTCTTCCTCCTCGTCTAGTTCGCATCGTACTTTCTTCGAATAAGCGAATGCCGGGCTGTAAATGGAATTGGCCTAGCGCCAGTGAATACTCGTACTCGGTTCGAGGAAATGGGATTTTTCGTTGGGTACGTAAGATTCGAAAGACGTTTCTGCATCCCACGCCGCGATTTACGCGTGAAAAGCTCTCCCCTGGCTAAACGTCGCGTCGCGGTAGACGTTACATTTGCCTTTTTGTCGCAAGAGAAATTCAAGGATCGAAGCGTCGATGGGGGGAACGTTGTATTTTTCGAGGAAATTTCGTGCTTGGATATCGCCCGCCAGCTTTTCATACACGATGCGCAGCCACTTATAATAATTCATCCCCCTAATCGGTTGGAAGTAATTTCTAGCGGCGATCCATTATTCCCGGTTTTCTAAAGGGAAGCTGGAGGCGGGGTTTAGCCGGCGGAGTTCTGGCCAATTAATCCGCGCGAACGGAACACAGCGACAGATTATTTTCTGGCGAAACAAATGGCAACGTGCCGGCTCTGAAAGGTGGCGGTAGATGCGGGTGTGCAAACGGTACCGGCATTTTCTAGGGTAACTACGTTCACCCTGGTCTCTCGTTAATCTCGAAAAACAAAGGTTGACACTCACCTCCGTGAACCTCGCAGACGAGGAACAGGTCAGCTCCTTCGGGGTAGGCCTCCAGGAGTTTGCTCATGTCTCTTCTCTTCGCGTCGTAGATGATCGGCTTGGCTGGCGGTACTGGAAACAGAAAGGAGAACCGAGACGAGTGGAGATATCGCGAGGATAGTTGTTCAGATATACGCGGAGAAAACGGAAAGAAAAGGCCGCTAGGAAAATAGCTTCCACTCGACCCTTCCTAATATTCCTCGGACACAGCTGGAATAAACGCAAACTTGTCGCGACAACGTCAAAGGGGAATGGAATGATTCGAAGAGAAACGAGAAAAAGATGGAGGAGCGAAGTTTCCTAGTCGTTAAAATACCCTGTAAATACAGTTTGTCGATATAGGAAGAAGCTCCGTGAATTATGGAGCAAAGTGTTTTGCATAGGACTGGCCTCGCGACTCGAGTGTGCACGTTCCAACCCTTCCCCGCTTCTGCTTTACAAATAGGCAACTGTACACTCGACAATGGAAATTATTTGTTTCCTCGCAAACCTGTCGTTTGCCAAACAATCTCGAATTCTTTTCGTTACGTGGTCGTTTCAACTATCGACGATCGTGCCGCGGTTCTTAATCACGTCGCGATCCAACGACACGGCCGTAAAATCGTAAGAAGCGAGGACTCGCGAGGAGAGACGGTTTCCAAGCATTTCTCTTGCTCCGTGTTCGTTCTTTCGAAATGATTGCCTCTTTGCCGTCGATACGAGCTAGCCGGAGAAGGGCAACAAAGGGAACGATTCGCCGATCCCTTAAGGAAGTGTGTGCACCAACAGACGGACGTTGTAACCTCGTCCGAGATTACACCGAGATTGCCCAAGACGACGTTTAGCAGCGCTAATGCCAGCATTCACGACCTTTAATAGCGCGTTTATCCCCCGTCTCGGCCCATTTCTCTCCTCTCCTTAAAACGCAACGTTCCTTGCACCGGCCATTGTTCTTCCGACAACCGAGTCGCGTTTCCCTAGAAAAACAGCATTCCATTCCTATTGTCTCGAGTCGAGCGTTCAATTTTCCCAGCGAATATTCCCCTCCTTGGCCGAGTTGTTGCTCTTTGGACATTCGCGCGTTACTCCCGATTTCGCGTAAACAGTTTTCCAGCCTCGTTCCTCCCACCGTATTTCCTGCTTTCCAGTATCGACGCGTTCCCTCTCGCTGACAACCAACCTGCGCAAATTCGACGCGTTCGCCACGATCCGGAAGATTCACTCCGTATCGTAAGAATTGGTGCGTAACATTTGGCACGATTGAACTGGAGAATCGTGTCTAGTTTACCGGGTAAGGTTTTCAAAGCCACGGGAAATGGAGTAAACCCCTAGGGGGCTACGATTTACACGGTTTCGCGTGTTTCCGAAGTCGGAGGAACGGGGAGTGCTCGGGGAAAAAGGGAAATAAACGCCAAGATTGGTAGGTGGAAGGGTGAGTGGAGATAACGTACCTTCCGTTGGCGCAAATTCTGCTCGACTCGAGCCGGAAGACGCGATTCACGGGACATGGCCGTTTCGCGCTGGTCGCGTCGTAAACCGGGGATAGAGCCACGGACTCGCGCCTTTTACGTTCTTCCGCGTGTACCGGCACGCAGAGAGACCCTCTGGCGAATTTCGATCGTAAACTTTTATACCCGGTTGCGTTACGTTTAAAAGCCGTCTCCTGCCTGCCGAAAAGATAAGAAGAAGGAGAAATTACGTTGCTAATCCGACGACCGTTCGGCGAAATACACCGTTTAATACCGTTTAGGGTTACCTTTGCCAATCTCTACAGGTTTCTCCGCTGTTAAAAGCCAACCAACCGGGTACTTTTGGGATAAAATGTATCCCAACGCGTGCCGTTGAACCGTGCAATTATTCTTTCTTTCATCGCTTTCACCGCGATAGCGTGATCCGGGTAGAAAAAGGCAGGGACAATCGCGAAAGAAGCTTCCCTTGCGACAGGTTCCAACGACACCGTGTACACGGTGGCACAATAGCTAGCGCAGAGATATCCGGTGGACCGAGAAAATATATTGCTAATAGGGTTTGCAACACGGCCCGTTAGTCGAGAGTAATGCCTCACCGCGGCCGATATAGGTTAAGCTCGTTTAATGAACTTGGCTTGCCTTCTCGCACGTTCGTTGCCTTTTTCGCCCCTCGACCAACCCCTCACAGGGCATCCGTCAGATTTATCGATTTACACGCACGATGTATCACGCACTCGTTTCTCTCGAGCTTTAGTTGCCTCTCGAACCGTTTCACTTTCGTTTCGTTCCTCCTCCTCCTCCGCGTATCCGCGCAATCTTGCAGAGAAAAGAAGGACCTCCTCTTGCTCTTGCTCGTTAATTGTCGCGTGAGAAGTTCGTCGGCACGTTTCATCTCGTCCTGACGTTATATGGAATATCCGTTCGGCCGAAGAACAAGGAGAGTGGACGCACGGACAAGAATACAGAAGCTAGGAAACTGCGCGCGGAAGTGGATCCTAAGGTGCGATGCCAGTCTCGTCACGTTCGACGAGTTCACCGGATCCTTGGAACCGCTAACGTCTCGTCTTGTTCCTTATTTCGTCGAGTAGCTATCTACGTACATACATGTACAGCGCGACGTTCCCATCAGTTGCGCGCGCCCCTGTACCGTGTCGTCGCGTCGCCACGATCCGACCACCATTTGTTTACCCGACCGTGCGTGCCTGTACACGCGTGTATATGCGTGTGTTTCAACGAGAATATTCAAGCACGACGTGTAGAGGCATCTATACCTAACTCGAGGCTCTGTATAGCAGTTGCTATGCATAGGTGTAGCTAGGTATAACTTGGCGAGCAGCTATCTCTTCCTCGCCACGATCCGGATGCACCATTTGCGGGATATTCTCCAACGCTATTGGGCCACGACGTGCTCGATCGCATACCTTCCACCTCGGCGCACCTCGGCACGTAGATTTAAATCCGCCTGACCCCCCCTATGACAATTACCAAAAGCAATTTATTCGACAATCCGATTTATCCCCCTTTCCCCGGTTCTTTTTTCTTTCTTCTCTTCTTCCAAGAAGTCGTCCCGAGAGTCTTTCAGCATTTGCTTTCCAGTCGGTTGAATCTTCCCTCTGCCGTGCAGGCGCGATGGAACGCTTCAAGAGTGATTAACGAATAAAGTATCGGCTTCCGGTTTATCTATCGCAGCTTAGGCGCGAGGGACGCCTTGGTCTATCGGCGAAGAATACGTAAATACGGTCACGGGTGTATTAGTGCATTACTAACGGTATTATCCGGGAGGAAGTTATCGGGAACGGCGCGTAATGCTCGCGATATTTCAGAAATTACGAACATCGCCGTATCGCCGCATCGCCGCATCGCCGCCTAATTTTAGGAACGATATTTTTCTCCTTCTCGTTGCTTTCCTTACCTATCGATTAAATATAACATGCTCCCTCTTTTTTTCGATTATTTCACCGCGATTCGATACCTGTCACGGTAATCGAGAGAAATTTTTTAGCCACGGTCGGAAACATTTTCACGGTATTTCGAGGGGAACGGTTGGAAAATTTTTATTGAATTTTGCGTCTGGCGCGCGACACAATTGAACTACGTAGGCTGAATAAATCTGGCTGCAAAATATCCGGGACTGATCGTCGAACTTTTATCGATAAACGCGATACCAAAACGGTTCGATTGTTTTTCCGCTCATGATCTCTACGAAACTGGCTGCTAACTAGTTTTTAAACGCGGTATCGAGCGAAAGAAAGGTGCGGCACGAATCGACAAAGCGAACTTGCGGGCAGTCGGTGTTCACGGTGACTGTACAACTGTACCCGCGTCATACGCAACTGCTCTCTGTCGTTGCAACCATGAATTTTTCCTCCCAGCCATTTATAACCGTTGTAACGCTTTCGACGGTGTTTCAGGGCTCGTTTTATATTTCCACCTTTGCTCCCTTTCGTTTTTAAAAGTGGTCGCGTGGCCTGTTGAATACGTTTCCGTCGAACGGGTGATATTCGGTAGATTAAGTTTCTTCCCTCAAGGTTTTTCCCCCGGTGAACAATTCGCTTACGTTAAGCAAAATGTCGATAGGGTGGGAGGTGCGCGCAGCTTGGCAAAGAACACCTCTAGAAGCACGGAAAATATTCGGACGTTTGGAAATCTATTGAATTACCGG
>NW_017100225.1:800958-801305 GCF_001263275.1 Habropoda laboriosa | reverse complement strand
AGCAACGGTGGCATGCAGACGTCGGTGAACACAGTGTGGTTTCTGCATGTATCGGTGGGTAGCTGCGTGACTTGGGTATAGGGCCATGGCCACGTAACGATTATCGTTAAAAATTTAGGAAAATTTCTCCGGCGTGGGTGGAGGCAATGTTATTTTTATGCGAGCACGCCGCCGGTACCCGCTATTTCTCACGCGTGTATGCTCCGCACGTATTTCTTTGTGTATTCTCCGACAACGCCCCCACCTCTGACCTAAATTCTACTTTCCGTAGGACTTTTCGGCAATAACGCGCTCGCGACAAATTTACCATCCTCCGAGCTCGTGTCACACTCCTCGGAATATCCATC
>NW_017100225.1:780664-800938 GCF_001263275.1 Habropoda laboriosa | reverse complement strand
AAATACCTCGATATTTTGCTGCAGCTTACTTCGGTTAAAGGAACAGAGTATCCGTTTATTTCCGGAAGTAGCCACTCATGGCGTGCTCTTCATCTTCCAGCTGGGTATGGGGTAGCACTATAAATTCCTGGCAATCTACGCGTCCACTGGCCCGTAAATCTTTGGTTTTTATACGGTGCTCGAGCTATTACGGTGTATGAAGCGACAATTAAAGTCCACGTTTTAATTAAAGAAGTCTGTCGAGCTTATTTACAAGCGCGGGTCGAGATTTCAGCGAAGGTAAGCGATTCAGCGCACGGACGGAAGAGGGAGAGAGAAAGAGAGAAGACCAGCCGCCGCGCCGCGAGGAATCACCCCTTCCGGAGTTTTTCCCTCGAATCGTATTCCGTCCGTACATTCCTTTCGGGCGTGTCACAGGGGGTCGTCCCGACGTCGACGTCGATGTCGCGCCGATGGAATAATTTATACCGAGCGAGGGGAACGATCCTTCCGTCGTAGAATTCATCATTTTCCGGGCAGGGCACACCGACAAACAACTCGTACAATTATTTAACGCGGCTGTCTCCGCCCGTCTTTTTATCCTGCAACTTATACTTCTTTCCGTGTAGATCCACGTACGCACACCCATCCTCGGCCGTGTCCTTTGTTTTCCCGCCGACACGCGGAATGTCTGCTGTATTATGTCATAATCGTCGAGCGCGAGAGGAAGGATCGATGGAAATATCCGGGTAATTCTCGCAAAAACAATTAACTCCGCGAGGCTGAAACTGGTTGGAGAAGGTGGGAATCGTAGTCTTGGAGATAAATTTGCGAGCGTTACTCTATCTCTGCCGTGGAGAACAAGTGTAGATCTACACGGGGTGGAAAGATCGATTTGGTGGGAACGCCTTCATTTTTGAACACCAACGATAAAACTCGTCGAAGGAGAGAAGCGCGACTCGGAATAGAAACACCACAGTGTTTTATGGTTTGCACCTTCTACGGAAATTGGATGTTTTACGAACGCTGCGGACTCCGGATAAACGTGACCGTGGGAAGACCGAGCGAGTTGATCGTTTTTCCTGCACTCCAGCTCTTTCCTTTCTTCCTCCTCCTCTCGCGTACCTTTTGTTTCCCTCCGCCTTTTCATCGTCCATTTTCTCTGCCGCAACGCCGAACGTTTGCGTTTGACAAGCAATCCTCGGTGCTCGTATCGAGAACGGAGAGGACTGGTTACATTCGACGCTGCTACCACCCTACCTTTCTTCCCGTGGGTAATGGCTAGCCTTGTCCTTGCAACCGGATATAGCCTGTCCGAGGTAATTTCCGGGTTCTTGCCACGATATCTCTCTCTCCCTCTCCCACACGCGTGACTATTCGCGCAAATTATTCGGACATTTTGCCGGATGATAATAAATCCTCGGGGCTCTCTCGGGGAGGCAACCTAACCACTCGGTCGTTGAGAGCCGTTAAAAATTCAAGCCGGGATGCGCGGCCGGAAGCCGATCGTAGATTCGACGAAGCAGCGAGATACCGCCTCTCTCTTTCTCTCTCGGCGTTTCTGGCAGATCTCGGAAGTTACCGCGGCGCAGCCTTTCCTTTCGACCTTCTTTGTGAATTCTTGGGAAAAAATTTCGTAGCGAACCGTGAGCACCGGCGTCTACGAAACGAGACAAAAAGGAGGAGGATGAAAGGGCGGGCGGGGGGAAAAACGGAGAACAGGGAACGGATTATCCGACCGCTTTGAATTCTCGATCCCAGAAGACGCGCCTACTACTTTTTCCTCCCTTCTTTTCCACAGCCAGAAGAGCCTCCTCGACACAGATGCAAAAACAAAAGTGATATCGAGCGGAGGTACGGCGCTTTTCTCGTTCGCAGAAAATGCGTCTACCTTGCAACGTTCCAAATGTGCCACGGTCCTTCGATAATAGCCCCGCATTTTCCTTCTCTCTACGACCTACCGTTATACCTGACGTATGTAGAGCGCCGCAGGAGTTGGGGGAGAGAAAGTGGACATAGTGCGTCCGTTAAATTGTCGGTTTACTTTACGGATCATCCGGAGATTTATCGCACTGCGACGATTAACGCGGACGAACACGGGGCGTCCGTTCTCCTTTCCGCGGAAATATCAGCGACAAGAGTTTACAAGGTAGTAAAAGTTGGTTGCGTCGTTGGTCGCGTCAATTGAATTTCTCATATTCCCCGAACGAGCTTTCTCTATTGTTCTCGAACGTCACCGAGATTCGATTTTTCCTCTGGAAATCTCCTTCTCCTCCGGGCCGTAAAGTTATTTAGCGGCCATCGTCCTACTTTCTTACTTGCGCCCTAGTACCACGGGGGGGACACACGAGCGAATGTCCGAAATTTTCAACTTGGATACCATCGTCGGCGCATTTTTACGGTTGCACAGCGCGGGTGGAAAGAGTTTGGAAAGTTGGGTAGCTAGGAGCGCGACATCGACGACGATTCGATCGTCGGAAAATAAGACACCTCCGAGAGTGTCCTGAATTTACTATAGCTGGCTATAACGCGAATTCTCCGTGGTGTCGAGAGCTCGTTCTCGATTCAGCGTGCACGACTCGCAGCCGAATCGCTCCTCGCGGTAAATCTCGAGATCGTTTCCGACGTAGGCCGATCAATTTTATCGCCCCTTGGAATCGTCTGTATACGCGGTCGGTATCTCGAAAATGTTTTACGCCGACCTCCTACTAACGAAGCCCTTTGAGAAGGTCCGAGGAAAAAGGACGAGTTTTATCTTCGAAACGTGACAAGCCTCGAACCTGAGAAATGATTTTACGAGGTTGGAACGGCGATCTTGGAAGGATATAAAACCGTTTAGGTTTTTCTCCGCGATACGGGCCAAAGGATTTTCTCTCGTTAACGTCGCTGGTATTCTTTCGGGTCGAACGAAAGCAACGCGCGCGCATAAAAAGAAGGAGCACGGTATACATATAGACTGGAGTTCGATGTACGAAAACAAATGGGAACGTCGCGGCTGGGTGAGATCGCGCGGTAGGGGGAGAAAAACCAATGAGGCAGAAGGAAAATATTTGCGTAATCCTGGGAGGAACGATTCTAAAGGGCAACGTTTCGTTTAATTCTCCGAGTTTCTAGTCCAACCTATCAAGACGAACGCGATAACGATTGATCTCGAGAGCTCGCAGGTTCTCGCGAGGCGCGGGAAATTAACGAGGGCGTCGCGAAAGGAGGCGGAAACAATGTCAAAAGGAAGGGCAAAAGAGGGGCAGACGCGGCGGCGTTGAGTTACGAGCTCGTAAAATTCCCCATTCTTCATCGGACGCGTGTAGATTCACGGACACGGTTCATCCCCGTCCTCTCGCGGAAATTGCCCGTGGGCAAATTTTTGCGTTTCCCTTCGGGAACAGTTGGAAGGGTAAAAACTGTGCGTAAATTCCGATTGGACAGAGTGGATACATATGTACGTATACGGTTCGCCAAGTTGTCGATAGTGGAGAAATGTGGAAAGTCTCGCGAGGCGACAATACGCCAGTGAAATCGACTCGACTGCATCACCTCTTTGAAAGGTGTGTTCCCCCCTGTGATACACGCGCAAACACGCAGGCCAACTTTCTGGAAAACTTGCTAACCAAAAGGATCGACAAAGCGTGGAATCTGGTAAAACTCTCGACAGAGAGTTGCAGCTGGTTTGCTCCGGAACTGTTCGAGATCGTATTCAGATGGTAGGAAAATATCCTGGATATCCCCCGGGGAGAAACGACCTGACGACACGTTTCTAAAATCGAGTTGCCGTTCCAATACCGTCGCTCAACTTCAAACATCTTTGTCTCGTAACGTATTTCGATTTCGTCCGCGTTATTCTTTTCGGCTCGCAGAAGAAGAAGACGCAGGCCGCTGTTACGTAGAAAGAAGGCCAAGTGATTCAGGCTCGCGTCGCGTCGCGTCGCGAGGGAAAAATTTTAAGAGACTCTCGCGATATAATCTTGGTTGGCGTAACGCTTTCGGGAAGAACGCGAGGGAAAATTGAAAATGGGACGAGTAGGCATGCTTGGAGAAGATAAACGGTTCATCTTCCGTGAAACGAGAGGAACAAGAAGACGACGAGGAACGCGATGTGATAAAAAGTGCCAAGGTGTTCCTATACGACGAACATTCGAGTCTCCGTGGACGTATGTATATAATAAGATATTTGGTATCTGTCGTAAGATCGACTACGACTCGCTCTCTTTCCTCCCTTCTGTAATCTCGAACGGTTAACGAGAAAGAAAGGGAGAGGGAGGAGATGAAGAGGTCGCGATAAAGCGATAGCGAGACAGGGCGTTATTATCGGTTACGATACTCTACTCTCTGCCTCGTTCTTTCCCGGTGGTGAGCATTTTCATTCTAGGATCGCGTATTCCAACGAGTACGACGTGTCTACCTTTTCGACGAGAAAGAACAGCTATAACGAGACGCTGAGCAATTACCATTCGTATGTAGAACACGAGAACTCATAAGTACGTATTTTCCCCTGTCCTTTCGCGTTTACTTCTCTCCTTTCTCCCTCGAAACCCTTTGTGACGGCAGCGCGGCGGCGGCGGTGCTTTTTTCGTCAGCTACCTCTCAATCGCGAACTCTTTCACGGTAACCTCGCGTGGCTTTTGCATCGCGAAAATTCCCTTCCACCTCCTGTATTGCCGTTCTCGCGTGCGTGTGTCTTCGATGAAAGGAAACGGCTCGGTGGTGGCCGCCTATTTTTTTCCTAATTGCTTTCACTCTCTTAAATCGCCGCCGTTTTAATCGCGAGCAAGTTCGCTCGTGAAAAGGGGCCGACCTTCTCCCTTCTGCTCTCGAACCGTGAAGGACCCGATTGAACGTCAAATTTGACCTACGGATTAAAGGGAAAGGTAGAAAAATGTATAGGACGGTTTTGTGTGACGTGGTCAGGCGGCGTCTCGTGGACGAAAAGAATCGGCCGCAACGAACGGGGACGAGTCGTAAGAATCCCGCGACTTAACCCACACTTTCATCTCTTCCCGCCGGAACTTTCCTACGAAAGCTTCCCTCTCGCCTTTAGCCCAGTTGTACCGTGATCCAAATTCCGCGAGAGCCTTCTATGGGAGGACTTTGCCCAAGTTCATTCCGATCGGGGGATTTAGGAGAAACGAAAGATCAGGAAGGAGGAACTTTGGCGACTGTGCTTTAGGGTAATACGGCCGAGTTTCCTGTAACAGGCTCGAGCCGCCGGCGTCGTTAGGGATTAATCAATTATTTCACGGCCATGGGAAAGTATACGTATGTCGAGTGACGGCGACGGCGTTTCCTCGGCGCGATAAGTGCGGCATTAATTACTGCGGCTGTGACGGTGAAAAAGCCAACCACCGGCAACAAGCATCAAGAGGTTGTACAATTAACGCGTGCGTTAATTAGGCTCTGGCGTTGCGTCGCGTTGCGTTGCCGAGTTTTGTTCCTTGTTCCGTTCGGTACGCGGTACGAGCTCTCCTTCGTCGACGAACGAGAAAAATCTGCCGTTTGGTCCGTTTTACCGGGATTTGTTAGGAAACCACATCCGTAACAAGTATACTCGGTCGAATTGGTCGCGTGTTTCCCTGTCCGGAAGGAACGATCTAGATACAATTTGGAGAAGGAGCACGCGCGTTGATTACGCAATCTCGAGTTAGAGGGCTCGAAGAGGGTCGAAACGTCTTTGAGGGAAACCGGAATGCGAGACGCCGGCACGTTAGAGGAGGGAACTTGGAGGACCTTCGATCGGAACACGTTCGAGAGCCACCAGCGGACAGGATACGCCTTAGCAAGAATATCGGGAATGACGGTGAATCCTACGCGTGACTCGAATAACTTGCAACCTCTCGAGCTCTCCTCTTCCTACAGTCACGCAAAGTCCAGATCTTTTTCCGGAGTGTAATCAACAGTGTCCCTCCGAGCACAATCCTCGCCCACCGAAAACAGGCTATATCTCATTTCCAATTTTTCGCCTGGATGCCGAGAAACGGGTTCGAAGCTGCGCCGCGGAGCCGTGAAATTGAAAATTATAAATTACACCGGCAAATTTACATTCTTCCCGCGGTCGAACGGCTGCACGATCGTCGGAAGAAGGATGTTCGATACAGGGAGGATGAAAGGAGCTCTCCTCTTTCGCATAGAAATAATTCTTATCTGTTTCACCGTGGCAAACGTTCCGCCGAAAATCGCCGGCGCTAGCGCGGTATTCACGGAAGGTGAATTCTTTTCATCTAGCACGTTGCATAAGATATAAGGAGGAGAGGGAACGGCTGTGAAGGAATTGCCGGGAACGTCGGCAAAGACGAACGAGCCTCTCGAAGCAGAAAAATATGGCAAATTTCTCTCGTTCGAGCTCTGTCCTCGCGTCGATCGAAACGGTCGCAGAATTGTTGTATCGTCGGAATGAGAACGCGGTACTTCCCCTTTCCGCGTGATCTTCCCCTTTCTTCCTACTTGTCGTATTGTCCGAAAAAATGCGGCGAATAGGAGGAGAAGGAAGGGAAGTTGGGTAGCCGCGCGTTCTCTCGAAACAGCCTGTGGCTCGGTCGACTCGACGAAACGATCGATCCTCGAGTTTCCTTGGAAAACAGGATGCTTTAAAATTCCCGCAGACGTCCTTCCGGCTAATGAGCACCGTCGTGTTTTCGTAGCTAGCCTCCGGCCATCGCTGAACTTTTGCTGAAAAACCAACGGGAAAAAGACTGGCAGAAAGCGCTCGAACAAAAAGACCAATGGAACAAGGGACGTATGTTCAATTCCACGACACGATTTCGAAGCCCGGATACGCTGCTCGTATTTTTTTCTTTGTACTCCCTTCAAATAGCTGCAAGACCGAACACTATCGCCTCTTTTTCCGCCTTCTCTTTTCCTTTCACGCGAGAATTCAAAGATGCGAGACAAAGACAAAATTTTCAGAGAGAATCACCCTCGTGTCGCCACGCGTCGCGGTAAATAATATCACGTGAAGCAGGAATAGCTATTCAGAGTTCCGTAATTACCGGTTCTTTCTCCTACCTCCGTGAAAGTTTCCAGCGAGAGAAAACCCTCTCGAAACGTTCGAGTACTCGTCCAACTTTCCACGGAGTTCGATTGGTCCATACATTATTGATGCTCGTTTCGTTCGATTCATGACTTCTTCTAGAACACCGGTTAACCGCGTGTCCACGGAAGTAATCCCGTTTCGGTTGCTTTTTCCTGCAATCCCACCGAGGGTAAATTTTGCGCTGCTGCGTTTCCATTCCTCGCTCCGGAAACTATTTCCCGGGGTAGAGAGTGGTAAGTTACGTGGACGATATATTATTCCCCGGGCGATAAATTATTCCGGTAGGTTACCGGGAAAAAAAGCATTCGGCTCGTGGCGTACGGTTCTCAGGCCACAAGGATGGTGTTGCCAATCCACCGTAAATTCCGGATCTCGTTCTTTTCTCCATTTCTCGCTGCGAGCGTTTTCGAAGTATTTTCCGGTTATAAGACAGACAAGATCTTACCGAGCGAGCACCGATTCAATTTCCACGTCGAGCTACACAGGCCCTTTCAATTTTCCAAAATAGACGGTGCTAGGAGAGGAGAAGTGTGTGTGTGTGTGTGTGTGTGTGTGTGTGTGTGTGTGTGTGTGTGTGTGTGTGTGTGTGTGTGTGTGTGTGTGTGTGTGTGTGTGTGTGTGTGTGTGTGTGTGTGTGTGTGTGTGTGTGTGTGTGTGTGTGTGTGTGTGTGTGTGTGTGTGTGTGTGTGTGTGTGTGTGTCAGGGACGAGGAAGGTATTCGTGGATGAGAGAAGAAATGTCGGTCAGCCAGGTTGAGACAGGAAGTACGGAAATTTCGAGACGGTTCCCATGCTCGGTGCATTACCCCCTAACTTTCACCGGGAAACTCCGGTGTTCTCGTGTTTCTGAAAACGCTTCGTTTCCTCCTGTTGAAAGCCGGCAGATTTCGGGGTAACTATAATGTTTGATGCCCGGCTTATTTCATCGGAGCGAGTCCTTTCCTTCTCCACTGTTTCCGATCTTTCCAAGTAATTGCAGATAAGAAGCTTAAACGGAGATACTCGACGTCGAGTATCGACTCTGAGGTATTAGACGTCATTCAGCTAGGCACAAAAGAAGGAGGAAAGCTCGAGTTGGGTAACGAGGATCTCCCTGGCGACGCTGGGGACACCGTATCTCTTTCCTAAAGAATCCACCTTACTTTCCTTTAACGTATCGGTGTCCGTCCAATGGGGCCTAACGGGGGTGGTGATCGGTAAGAGGCTTAAGCGTGAATGTTCCGTCTATGTATGCGTATTTCAAAGCATAACGCGTTTCCTGATGGCTCGTCGTTCCACCGATTTCGATTAGACGCATTTAGAGACAATTAGCGTGTTCGTGAGCTATCGGAGGCTTTAGTGCCAGCTCGCGCTCCATGCAGCCTATCCCGGGTAGAGATGTTAGGGCTGACGAATCTCTCTATCAGGCGGTGACGACGTTTCCATTTTTCGTCATTTCGTCTGTTACGAGTATTATCCAGGGTGAAGAGCTGATAATTTAGCTAAACGTATTTTCAGTAGAGCATAACCACGCGGTTAAGTATAGGGCTGGCAACGATGCGAAAAGTTTCCTGCTTGAACGAAGAGAATAGCCAAGAGTAAGTGGATAAATCGGCAAATAGGCATACGGAAGATTACGACATGTATCTGGTAGAGTGGCCCGAGCGGAAAGTAGGATAAGGCAGAATTAATTTCTCCGTAATCGGCGATTAGACGGCCGGGATGGGCAGTTTCCTGTCAAAATCTAAACTAAATCCTGATCGGATTAACGTACACCGACTCGACGCTTCGGCAGCTTTCGCTTCCAAGTTTCGAGCCGAACTCGACCTCGGTATTCGAACCTCGGAGTGGCGGTGCTTCTTCGAAGAACCCGAGGGGATCGCGATTACTAGTTACAATACGCGCCGGAATAAAAGGAGGGAGAGGAAGAAAGGTTTATAGTTGTAGTTGACTGTAAAGAAGAAGGGAAGAACAAAGAAGGTATTATTCGATTTGCGTATCACGAGGAAGCAATTATTGCCAGCGTTACTACGTATTAGGAGGGGAAGAGGTTGTTTGGTTTGGATTGAGCTGGAAAGGAAGTTGATCCGCTTGGTTCGCGTTTCCATTGTTCCTTTCGCGTTCCTTCTACCATCGACGTTCCGTTCCCAGCGTAGTTTGGGATTAACTCGGAACACCTATCTCGTCTGACGGTCGCCTGTGCGTCGAGGCGTAAAACGAGCCACCGCCGCACCATGCCGCGGTGTTCCAACGTCGATTGCCTCTCGGCTGCAAGATGTACCGTCTACTCGATTACTTCCTCCCGATCCTACATCGGGGTAACTTGGAAACTTGCTCCGATGATTCTTTTCAATCTTCCTTTGGCTTGCGCGTTTTCTTCTTTCCGCGCCTCCGTCCTCGAAGAAAAAGCGCTTCCTCGCAACGCGGAACACCCTTGAAACTTTGAAGATTCTCACTTTCCTCGTTTATTTTGCCCAGTTTGGCCAGAGATAGAAAGTGACGCGGAATTAACCGCGACTGCCCGTTTCCCGTTGCGTTCGCTGGCGCGGAAGAAAGTTTCCCGAAGGAAGTTTGCGAAGAATCGTAGGAACACGGTCTCATTATCTACCGCGACCGTAGCGAGGACAGGAGGTGGTTCCTTTGTTCGCGTTTCACTTTTCGCCAGATTTTAGGAACGTCTTAAAGTTTCCGTGGGCACTCCTCGAAGCGGAATCGGCAGTCGCCGCTTTAACTCAGTTTAATAGCCGATCGATGAGTAAATTGAGTTAAAGGAGTTTCCTAAAAGGACTCGAGGCTTCCGTCCCGTGGCGAGTACGAAGCGCGTTCTCTCCTCGAGTCGATCCTATTAAGAGACAAGAAGCGACGTCCTCTGGGCCTGTCTTGGGACTTTACCTCCAGACCTTAACTGAAACTCGAAGGAGAGGGCCTAAGAGCGCCACTCCTTTCCTTTCCGCCTTCCAGCGAATTTCTTCCAGAGAAAATAAGGTGCAGCAGCACGATTGGAAACGTTGGACTGCCTATTCTTGAAAAAGTTTCTGCGGTATCGATCTCCGGTTGTTCGGTCGGAACGGAGGCCGTGCAGCGGTATCGAAGTTAGTCGGAGGTTGATTAACCTTGATCGACGAATAAAGTTTGCCGGTAATTATTCGAGTGGCGACGGAACAGGCAATTGGACCGACCGGTTTCGAGAGAAGGGTAAAGATCGGCAGGAGGACTAATCGACCGCAAATCACCGCTCTCCGGTTACAATCGATCGCGGATGCTCCCTTTCAACGCAACGTCCGAAAGATCGGTTGCCTCTCGATCCTGTTTCAAACTAACCACCAATCGTCGCGTCCTGGCGATTTTCCCTGCTATTTCGTTTGCCCCATTCCTCGCGATCCGTCCAAGTATCGCACTTTCCAGCAAGTTTGATCAGTTCCGAAGTAGTTTCCCTGGGAAACTTGCTCCAAGAAGAGAAGCTAGCCGCCTTGTGTTTTTTTTCCAATTTCAATCGAGACTTACCGATGACGGTGAAGTTGACCTTGAGGTTCCTGGTCGGCGAGTTGCGAAAGTCGACTCTGCATCTGTAAACTCCCTCGTCGCTCTCCCGCAGGTCTCTGATCGTCAGCTGAGCAGGTGGGCTCGCTCTGAAGGACGCCCTGTCGCCCCAAAAATGCGGGGCGCTCCATAGTTTCGCCTTGCTTTGCCGATTCCTCGCGTCGTAGCTGAAATACACGGAGAGAAGGTTCGAACGAAGATTAATTTCGCGCGTGGCATAAATATGGGAAACGGGGGAAAGGCCTGGGACAGGAAGTTCGCCGCGCTCTGCCGCGTCGTATACAGTGCCACCCTTATCTACTCCAGGCCAATTTTTCACTCAACTTTCGCAATTCGTCATAGTCGAAGGAGAGAGAGAGAGAGAGAGAGTTTGCCAGCTCTCCAAGCCTGAAACTCAATACAGACCGAGCGAAGTGCACCCGGCCGAGAGAGCTGAATAACCTTTTATCTCGAAGATCGAGCTATCCGCGACGGCGTTAGAGGGTATATCAGAGGCAGTTTCCTCCGCGACTTATGCTCTAACGACATTTCACTCGTCCGGTTTGTAGCGCTGAAAGGATCGTCGACGCTGCGTTTTACTTTCCGTCGTCGAACCGGCTACGGACAGTCGGCAAAGTTTTCGCGTCGCGTCGTCAATTATCTGGTAGAGCGAACCAGTTGGTACACGTATACGTGTATATGTACGTAAGTCTAATCGAGCGGCGAAGTTGGAGCGAGTTTCAGCGATAAGACGTCACACGGTAGATGAACGAGAGCGGCGAGGTGAAGTTTCGACGTCCGGGCAGTCTCATTCGGCGCACTTTGTCCGTGGCCATAAGACAAATTGGATTGGTTTTTAACGAGCCCGCGATGACTCGAGAGACAGAGAGAGAGAGTTTCCCCGAGGGGCACCAGCTCCGATCCTCGCCAAGATACCTCTTCCCCCCCTCTCTCTCTCTCTCTTTCGATTCGCTCGTTTACCTTTCGTCTCGGACGATTAACGAGAAATTAAAGAGGCATCGAGAGATGGTGCAAAAAGCTCTTAATCACCGTGCCGTTTTTCACGCCACCGACGATGACATCTGTCCTCGATTAATGCCGGAGAGTGGGTAGAAGGTAACGGACCGTTTCCCAAAATCGCAACGTTAATCTTCTAATCCATCCCGGGGACTTGTCCCGGAGAGGTCGTTGAAATAACCGGGAACGTCCGAAGAAGGGGAAGGAGACAGAAGGGGCGGAGGTAGGAGAGAATGGTCTCTAAACAAATTAAAATAATTGCCACGACTCGTCGGAAGATCTTGGTAGATTCGCAGGGTAAAAGAACGTTTCCCATGAATACGCCAGTGTCGGTAAAACGAGTGTTCGGCGGAGAAGCCAGAAACCCGGCGGGGGACAGGACCGCGAAGGGGACTTAACCACTCTCGGGACTCTTAATAGGAGCTTAACTTGGCGCATAAAATTAAGGCATTGTAATTGCAGACGGCGTCGCCACTGCGGCAGCACATTTCTATCTTTTCCTTCGTCCCGACCCCTCCTTCTTTTCTTCCGTTTCCGCTCCACCGGAAAATATAATTTGCCCGAGTTACCTTTCGTTCGCCGTGGCGCCTCGATGCGGACGTTCCTCGGTAACGCGGTGATAAAATGATTTTTAATTGGGATTAGGCGAAAGCCGTAAACGTGGCCAAAGTTCCTCCTATGAATTTAAGCGAGCAGCTTTAACCGCGGCCCTAATGAATTTCGAATAACAGTTGGGATTAAGCGCGATCACCAGTGATTCACCGCGAAATACCTCTTTCCCCGCAATTCCTCGATTGTCTTCGCCCGCCGTGTATCGCTTTAATTTCTTCGACAGTGGGGGCGAAGAGGAGAACATTTCCAGCGATGAACGCATGGAAATTGGCAAGCCCGCGGGTGCGACGGTGATGGACTGGTTACCGATTCGACGTCGGTTTCCGTATCCGTCGTCCCTATCGATGGCTCGAAATCGTTGGTTTCTAGCTGCCACTCTGCTACGATCCCTGGACCACGCCCACTCACCCGTCACCACGTTATCCACCCTACTCCGGCCTCTGTTCAAATATCACCGTGAAATCGCGCCCTGGCATTCTTCAAAATGGAATTCATGCCGCGGCATAATAGGACAGGGATATCAATCCGATCAGTGAATATAATATCCGATTACACGATCGTCGACGGTATCCGGAACCACCTCCCATGCTCCGCCCTCCGATGTATGTATGTATCGTCCTTCTTTCCTCCCTGCCAGTCCAAATTTTCTTCGATGCTGTTAATCCGGCTTTTCAACCGGGCACCGGATGAAATTAATCGAACGAACGGAAGAAATAATAGTTTGAGTAAATTGTGATTTACACGATCGCCGGCTCGATCCTAGCTACCTGGCACTCGGCGTCGAGAGGAGCGCTTTACGGAATGGAAGAACGCGAACAAAAGAGCGGGATCCGGTGGAAGGAGGATGACAAAGTGGTCGGAAAAGGTGGTGATTGGTCAAGTCCACAATGCACTCGTTCCGCGGCAATCCCGGAAGACGGATGATCGTTCTGTATCGAGTGTTTTTCCAACCTGTAAGCTCTTCCCATTTCAATACGGTCATTTTCATACTCTCTGTTCAACCAACTTTGGTATAAACGAGCGAAACATCGGATAGACGCGACGTAAAGATACTTATTGTCCGGTGGCGAAACGTTTTCGAAGAGAAGCATTCGATTTCCGGGAAGTTGGGTTTTCTCAAAGAGAACGCGATCGAAAGCCGGAGGGAGAAGAGCTGGAACGTATTACAGGGAGTTCCGACCGAGATTGCTACTGCCAGACAAAATTGGTGGGTGTATTTACGACATGGAGGAATGCAAGTACGTCGGGGAGAATTATTGTATGTATTAAAGTGGAAGACAGGAGGGGTAGATGTATGACGCGCATTGTCCCCTTTCACGCGGAAACATCGAAAAGGACTGTTCCCAGGTTCGTTACGCGTCTCGGAGGATATCTAGCGGGGAAGAAAGATGGTCCCTCGGAAATTCCTTATATTTCCGCTCGTCGAGCTGGCAAAAGGGGGCGGAGAACGTGATATTTCGACGGGGTTTCGCGGTTCGTTTCGCCCCTATTGCGTGTACAAGGCGGGAGGAAAATCAGCGCGTTTCACGCTGAATTTGGTGAAAAATCGGGAGATCGAGATTGGTAGAAGGACGGAGAGGACGAGCACGTTCCTATCTCCGATATAATCGACAGCACCCGCGAAGGGCGGCGTAGTCGTCGAAGCTCGTCCTTCGCGTCACGAGTTGGAACGTCCGTTTGAAAGGGACGGATTAAGCAGGGGACGGCTTCATGCATAAATGGATGGCGAAAACAAAAGGAACATCCTGCGAAGCGACATTTTTACGTTCATCGAACGAAGATATGTGCATACAAGTGTGCGTGTGCTCGCGTGAAGGAGGAAGAGCGAGAGAGCGAGAGAGCGAGTTGACGTCCGGCCATGTTCCTCCCGTGTTTGCGCGAATGCAAATAAAGCGTAAGCAGATAAAAGGCTCGGCTGTTCACGTCGCCGACGCGGCTTTTGTTCGTTTTTTCGTCTCGTTCCCTATCTATTCCCTTTCAACAAACCCGACGAATAGCAATTGCTGTCGATGGCTTGCTACCTCGTACGCGATCGCTTCTGCTAGAATTGAAACGGTATCGAGACGCGTTCTGCCTTTAACGCTCTTTCACCGTTTGCAGCGGAATTGTTCGATCTCGCGTATTCACCAAGGTTTGCGTAACACTCGGATGTATCGTCGCGTGAAAATTCATAGGGAGAAGGATTCTAAGGAGCGCGGGGGTAGTTGATGGAAAAGGTGGCGGTGTGATTCTCGAGACGCGGAATATATCGGTTTCCCGGCGAAATCTCGGAAAGGCGCGAGACCTCGAATGAATCTCTCGCTGCAAAGTAGCGTCAAATTAATGAGTTACCGAGAGACGAGTTTCTGCTCGACGAAACACAAGGGGACGGAGCGTGAACGAGGAAGATAGACGGGCACGGGGGCTAGGCGAAGGATGGAAAGGAAGTCCCGTCATACGCTAATTAATTAACTGGGCGAAAAAGGAATAACGGGTGTGCCACGGGCAAAGATCCACCTTGCCGAACAAACTTTTTTCTTTTGCTCGATCGCTCCGCACCGGCGCGCCGCCTCGCTTATCGACCGCGTGAAAGCGGTTAATTAATTTTACGCGAGATGATTTTCCTCTCGCCGGAGATCCAAATTACATCGCTCCTGCTCTACACGTACATATGCACGTACACTTTGCGGTAATATTTTACGCGGCGAACGGAAAGCCGACGACGAAGAGAGAGAGAGAGAGAGGGTCAGTTTCTCTTTGAAAGGTCGATTGTTCCAAGTGACCGTGGGAAACGTTATCCAGGACAAATGAGGACGTCCGAAGGGAAATCACATTAGACAGAGGCAGTAAAATGACAAGGCGTACAGAAAGACCGAGCATCGAGGGGATGGAGGTAAAGTGGGCACCCGAAGAGCGCAAACGCGTGCACGGGGTTTTGATTGGATGGAAACGGAGAGGTAGCGTAAAACCGAAAAATAAATAAAAACTGCAGGTTTACGGTCAGGGAAAACGAATAGCCTCGATATTTGATGCTCTATTGCGGCTGCAAGTGTATGCTCTCGCGTTCATGATTCGCGCGGCTCAACCGTGTTTTTTCCTTATTCCCGGCAGCGATAAAAAGCGTTTGAATTCGTGCCAGATATTTCCATGTATGGTCTCTGGTAGGTGGGTAACATTACTTCACGGTAAATTGAGATACGGTTGATAGAGATGTACGAGACCATACGCTATGGGTGGAAAGGAAAAAGTTTTTCGCACCTCCGTCGAATCGTCTGGAATATTTATCGGGAAAAGTGGAATTCCCGTTAAATAGTTTATTATGCGTAGGTGGAGAGGTCGGGAACGCGAACGCGAATGCATCGACGTCGTTTATCGAGCGCAAGAAATCTAAATAGGTGGACGTACACGCGTACGCGAGATAAAAGCGTCACCGATATCGCTCTCGCAAATGTAAATGTGATCGGTTGCCATTTATCTATCAATAGCTACGGCAGATCATCAGTGGCGGTTTCGGTGCAGCAACGTCCGTTCGAGTTATCGTTAAATCTCCACCGCTTGGATAGAACCGGCCGATCAATTGTGCTCGGGTACCACCGATAACCCTTTAGTTGTATGCACCTGTACACACAGAGCTCCCTCTGTACGGTCGCATTTAGTCGAATGTCTTTGGTCGAAACGTTGCACGGTCCACGCACCACCTTTGTTTTAAAGGGTTACCATTAAAAGGGTTAGTTTGCCGATTGAAAGGAGGATCGTGGGGGAAATGGAAACTGTTGGCAATTTCACCGATTAATCTCGTTGCCAGTCGGACCGCGGTGATTACTCGATCCATGTGTCTGTCAGTGGACGTCGTACGGATACGGAATACTGTCAGACGATCCGGGGGAGCGGTTTCACGCGTCTCGAAATACCTATTCGATGGACCTGGCGGTGGTGGATTGCGATCGATATTCGATAGGCCGAGGACGGGAGAGGACGGTGTTCCGTTTTTCCGATTTAAGGTGTCGTTTGGCGTGAAACAACGACTGGCGATTGTTCGCGCGGGTCGGAAGTGAAAAAAAGCGTCGAGCTAAACGGGACGATAAGAGATAATCGCGAAACGGACAGTTAGTTGGTAACAATAGGCCGTAATAACGGATGGTACGGTTTGCCGGTTGCACCGCAGCGTTCCGCGCGTACGAGAGGTCCGAGACGGCGCGCATGGACAATGGCGCGTTAATTCGAGCCGGTGAAACGCGCATCCGACCTGCCACGATACACGTAAGTCGACCACAATGCCAGCTCGAAAACGGGTCAGTTGACTTCTCGATCGAGCATCGTCCGTAGACTGTACCAAACTTTTCCATTCTCGCCCCTAATTTTTCCTTCGAACGGGACCCCTCCTACGTCGCGCCGTGGAAAATGAAGGCGAAGGTAACGAGATAGATAGTCGAAAGGATGGTCGAGCGTGAAACAATTGCTGAGCTGGAGGTTCCTCTCGGCTTCGGTTGAACGCGATACTTGCCGGAGTAGCATCTGACGTCAGCGGGATCGGTGGTTCCGTCGGACGGAGCCGGAAGGAGTTCACAGGTGCGCGTCCGTATTCCCCAAGTTTACTGCACAATCCAGCAATTCATCGCGAGAAGTAATTAAAGTTTCTATGTGAGTTTGATGATCTTTGCTCCGTTTCGTGGTATCTCGCGTGCACAGTACGTATAGTGTACATACGTGCACGACCGATTACACGATCTCGAGGTTGTAGTCGCGCGAGATGCTCCCTTTAATTATTAAGTTCCGGGCTACTGCCGGCGCAACCGTCGATTCCGCTGGATTTCCTCGCTCGAGTGGAACCAAATGACGTCGTTTGATCGCCCGATTCCCGCCGACTTGCGCTGTTTCTCGCCTGCTCGAAAATTCGATTCGATTAGGAGAGGAAAGTTGCGTCGACGTAGCGGTTTCGAAGAAGTAATCGCGGTCAGCAGAAAGTTGAACGAAAAGAGAACGTGAAAGTTAAGGGAGGCGGAAGGTAGTTTAATAGCGACAGCACATGCGTTCGTGTTCGTGTCAACGATCCTACACGGTTGAACGGAAATACCAAGTGGCGCACTCTCGTTAGCCGATGCGTCTGACGGCGAGTGTGCGATTACACTGGTTATGACGTTTGATCTTCGGGCGAGATCTCTCTCTCTCTCTCTCTCTCTCTCTGCTACGAAATAGTCCTTTGGTAGCACGTTTTGGATTTGTCTCTTCCAACTTGTGTTTCAAACGGTCGAGAAGCAATTAACTCCTCCGAGATTGTCGCGGTGTATTTTTCCACGGCGCGGCGGAGGTACGAAAGCAGACTATTACATTCCTGAATGCGCAAGTAGTTTCTTTTTAATCCTGGCACGCGTTTAATAAGCGTGGTATTGTCCGCCCTGTCAGCCGGGCTGGGTGGTTAACTGGTTGCTGCCTGGAATAACTTGCTCCTCGCTGGCCGTAAAAATCTTAAAAAGTTCTCAACAACTACGAGGAACGCTTTTCGCCTTTTCGTCTTTTCGTCCGACCAAGGGTGTAAAATATACTCGCGTCGTCCGCGTTAACGTTCGCGCGAAACTGTCTCGAAATACGCGGAGTAAATGTTAGTTTGGTAACTCGGTAATAATCCGGCTATAATTCTAATACTTTCTAATTACACGGTCCGCCGTAATTTACATTTAATAAGGGACGTTCATTTTCCTTTACGAGCCTCTGGCTGGAACACATTAATTAAAGGAGGAGCCGGAATGATGTAAGTGTATGTAGTACAAGCCGGTGCTATTTGTAGTCCCGATTGCAGTTCGCGTATCCTGTATAACTCCATTTATGCATGTACACACAGCTGTACCAATGCATGGGTAATAAGGGGATTGATCGACAGCCATCTTGAAACTCGTGCTATCCACTTGAGAAAACGAGCCGTGCCGTGCAACGTTATTGCCTCCTCGAGTCTTGAAAAGAAGTATCATCGATCCTTCCTATCCCTCGCCAAGACTCCCAGAGAACAAAACGATCGAGAACTCGATCGCACTTGAGCAAATTAATCTCACTCGAGAGGGATGGCGCGTGTCTCGTAAACGCAGAGAGCATCGCTGCCAGAATTCTTACGGCGTAACCTCGTAAAACGTGCCAATTCCTATGAATTTCGATTCTGATTTCGACTTTTCCCTTCACCGTTGTCATCCGCGACGGAGATTAAATATTGATATCGTCGCCACCTTCAGAGAAAGACATTCGCAAAGTTTTTATCGTTCGGCGAGTAAGAACGGTTCACGGGGAGAATAAAAACCACTCTCCCTCTCGGCTTTATGTATTTTTCTCGTTTCGAAATAAGACTTTTTACGAGACGCGATAACGTCAGGCCGGATAACTGACGCGTATCACGCAGCTGTCCGCGCTCCTACGCAATCTCGTTCTCACCTCTGCAACCGAGATTGGGATCGTTTAGTTCTCTCGCCGCCGTAACGCCGCGCCGGTTCGTTTTCAACTCGAAATTGTCGTTTTACCGCAACTTCGTCTCGCGCTCCGTAATCGCTCCGGACAAACGGAGATGCCTTTTTCCCCGTCAGAATTCGGTCGCGGCTAGAGGAACGATCCTGGAAGCGAGTTTAATCGAGGAAAATTGTAAAAAAACGGGTGGAAATGTATGCTATTATGATCCCGGTTTTATGGGGCTGTACGCAAGAGTGATATCGACGAGGAGCGGATCGACTGTCGACGGAACAGACCGCGAGAAAGAATAGAACACAGAGGCAATTCACGGCTTAACGAAATCCCAGTTTCGTTTCGGTTTTCCGCGTGCCGGATTGCTGGCAAATCCGCGAGTAGACGAAATTGCGACGAATTCGTAGGTTCGCGTAATCGTCGACTTTCTCCCCCCGTAAGCTTCGCCAGGAATCGTACTTGAAATAATACCTCCAACGAGTTTCATTAGGCTCGGTAATTAGGCGAAAATATTCGTGCCACGATCGAATTGTGTGCAGCGGCAGTGGTATTATGGTTGGAAACGTCGGACACAGAGGAGCGCAGGGATTTGAAAGGGATCCTCGTAAATAACAATGACGGCTTACCTGTAGAGAGGTTCGCCGCTGTCCTCTTTGAACCAGAGCACCATAGAGACTGCGTCGTTCGGCTCACGGGGTTGTATATTACACGGCAAAGTTGCTCTCTGTCCTGCCACTCCCTGCATCGATTCCATGGGTACTGTAACGAAATCGTTGGAATTATTGCGAATAATCCCTTCTTAATCTTGGACGAAAAGACGAAGGAAGGAAAAAGGAGAGAAGAGAGAAGGGAAACTGAACCGCGGTAAATCAGAGATAAGGATCGTGAAGAGAAAGGAGGCCATCGGGATAAAGTTGAACGTCGGAGAGAAGACAAGGGCGAGGAACCGCGTGAGGAGAAGTTCCGTAAGAGAAAACTCGTAATTAATTCTGGTCAGTTCCTTCCTCTTTTTTTTTCGTTTAATCGGAGAAGCGGAAGGTGAATCGACGTCTCGTTTAAAAAGCTTTTATCGAGGCTGGCACGCCGCGGAGAGCTGTTGCGAGCCTCGAGCACTTTTGGGATTAAGAATTATAACGGGGCAAGGAGTTATGGATATTTCGGCGGAAAAGAGAGAGAAATTCCCTGTGATCGATTACCGAGGAACGGTGGAAAGTATCGACGACGGTTGCGTTAATAGGGTGGAAATAATTGATCGATTTCACGTATTCAGCCTTTACCGTATTTCAGACGGCGAGCGTAATGCTTCTCGCGGTATGAAATATACTTGAACACTTGGCTAGAAATTGCGCGTACACGTACGAGTTGTTAAATCTCTCTCTCCCCCCCCCCTTCCTTCAGTGGCGTTACACCAACAGCGGAAAGTGGTGAGCGAAATATTCGGCGCGAGCAAGTAGGTACGACACGAGTAGTTGGTTTGGCAAACGCGAACCGCTAATGAAATAGTCGTTTCTTTGCCTCTGAAAATATTTTTGGCTCGCGGGACCGTAAATAAAGCGGACGGAAGGGGTGTAGTAGGTAGGCTAACCTCGAGGTACTGTGTTAATTTCCGTATAATACGCGGGCAGGTATATGAATCTGAAGGAGTAAAGGGAGCTGAGGTAGGAACAATAAACCGTAGGCAGCGCGTAAAGCAAATCGGTTGTTGGCCGTTCGACGCAAAGTGGG
>NW_017100225.1:770753-780586 GCF_001263275.1 Habropoda laboriosa | reverse complement strand
CGAGCACTTCCGGCAATAATGCAGATTTTTATCGGGCAACTTCGTCCCGGTGTCGTTTCCGGCAAACTTCGCGAATAGTCCTCCCGCATTCGGTTTTTCGAGTTTTCGAGAACGACTCTCCCCGGTTCAAATGCCATTCTAAACGCTATTCGGTCTCTCCACTCTGCCGTGTAATTAGCCGCGGTTCACTCGCGAGTATTTACGATCGCGTTTGTAAATCTGGTTCCTCGGCGAGCTATTTCTTCTTCTTCCCTTATTCATCGTGGCGCGATATTCCGTCGAGTCGAACTGGCGGAAGGGAAGATAAGGGGAGAACACGGATTCCGTGACGGTATTCTCCGGCGACCGCGTAAAATGAGTTTCACGGGAAAGTGACAACGTTGCGGCAGAGTTTGTCGGGTGAAATTCGTTTACGTCGATGTCGTCTCGGTACTCGCGTCACTGCGCCGAGTCTCTGTGCATTTTGGCGCGGAAACACGTATTGCATTTACGTCCGCGTTACAGCGACTTTATGCAAGTACGTGCTTTCGCAAACTGTTACGCGGTAATGTAGAAATTCCCCGCTTTACCTCCCCCCTCTCCCGCGCGACTACCGGTGGCCGAAAAATTGGGAAACGGCATCGAGAGTGTTTGAACGCGAAGAAGGGAAGGACGTTTTTCACCTGTATACTTTCAAACGACGATTAAACCTCGTTTTCCGTGCAGCGTGCAGATAACGAGATATCTCGTCTGAGCGTTGCTAATATCGTTAAAACCGACTCTCGAATCGAGTGTACCGGATGAAATTTCCGTCCCCGGCTTATGAACGAGAAACGTTGGCCGCGCGGTGCCATCCGCTTGGACTGTAACTTTCAAATAAGACCCATCAACTGAGCGTAAGCAACGGTGCAGGTACTAATTAATTATTAACTTTGATTCGCTGGCTTTGTTCACTGACAAACAGCCACCGCGGGAACTCGTTAATGCAGATCAAAAACTATTAGGCAAAGCAGTCTTGTATTGTCCGCGCGGACCACTTTTCCCCGCCCGGAATTTCAATTAAATTCTTTAGAAAACAATGATGTCGCGCAGCACCGTCAAGCGGTCATATTATATAATAAACCGAGTCTGCTTGCGACACTTCTGTTGATGGGTATAATTACAGCCACGCTAAACTCGGACCAGTATTTTCAGGTAACCGCCCTCTACTCCTCCTTTCCTCCGCACGCTGTTCAATCTGTCCTCTGTTCAGCCAAATTTTTGTTACCCTCCCCTTCTCTCTCCGGCTGCGTTTTAGTTGTACGCTAATTTCCCCCTATCCGAACCCATTTTTCCTCCGATCAATTTGCGTTAACGAGGTTATAAATTCCTGAGAAACTTCTCCCTCCGAATTCTAAACGCCCACGGGGAAAATGCAGTATACTCTCGTGCTGCTTTCTTTTTGTAAACCTGACTCGTGGCGGTTCGGATGAAAAGATATCGATACGTTTCCTCTGGTTTTTAGCTTTTTTCTCGCACAGGTAGTGGAAGGTTTTCGTGGCAGGATCAGAGGGTCTAGCGGTGTAATGCACTTTGCGGAAGAACGATGAAAGTCGATCCTTTCAGCTGGAGGAAATTTGGATGGCAAAGAGCAAGGAAGGAAGGAAGGAAGGAAGGAAGGAAGGGAGGAAGAAAGGATAGAAAGCTGGTGGAGGTATGAACGAAGAATCATTTCCAAGGCTGGGGAAATTCCGTATTTAGCGGATGCCTTCCACTCGGAAGCGAGACTGGTTAAAAAGAATAGGCCAAGCAGAATATCTTTCTGGTTCTTTATGCCCGGTCGTCGAGACGGAATACCGGGCCGGCGAAAAACGGGTCGTAAAGGTTTCGGTGCAGCTGGTTCGCATACATTACAGGCTTTTATTCCCCGGGAAAGTAAAATAGAGAACGGTCTAGGGAGAGTTGCGAAGGGTGGCTGGAACGGAGATCTGGTAACTCGGTTGAATCGAATCGCGGTATCTCGACGGAGAGAGTGCAACTGTTGAACGGCCAGCATCTAACTTGGAATACAAACCTAACTAGGTACGCAGTCGTGCAGGATCGTCACGATCGGACGAGAAACGTTCGGGTTTGCTAAACGAACAGGCGTACATTGAAAAACACAAACCGAGTAACGAGAGTAAACGCGCGACAAAGTAGGATACGAAAAACAGGGAAACTTGGCGACGGTGTCAAACGGTGAAAAGTTAAAGACAGATTCCACCAAGTACAAGCAAGCGAAAACTTTGCCTGTTAAATATTTCCCGCTTTCAAACAGCCCCTCTACCGGCTTGTTGCATAATTGCCGCGGAAAATGTGTATTTACCTGGTTCCTTTTCGCCAAATCGACTGTCTTTGCAAACAGAGCAGTTTACGCGTTACTTTGAACAACTACCGTAGAACTGCGGCTATATAAATATTGCCGTACAATAAACACGAACGATCCTACCTAAATACCGGTCGAAATTGAAAAGAGGTGAGCACCGGATTCGCGTACATGATGTGCCGGATGTGCGTGTATCGGAGAGAATAATTTTACAGCAACGATTGCTTTGATACGTTGGAAGCTTGTTAAAGGACAGAGGAATCACAGGGAACAGCGACGAGCCACGATTGCCCGTGTATCGGCACGTGGTGAAACGTTCTCGTGGAACAGAGAATGAAACTGAGCACCGAGTAATTCGCAAACAATCGTATGGCACTGCGTGCTTAGTACCTTTTAACCGCGTTACGCGACTTGGATTCGACGCACACGCCACCGGAACGTTGATTTTACACGGCCCCGTAAAGCGTCGCGTGTACACGAATCCGCTGTTTACCTTGGAGTTTACGACACGAGCCGAACACTATACACGCGGCTTAATTTTATAACGTTGTTTATGGACGAGTCAACTATCCCCGGTATTCGTTCCCCGAACAACGCGACGAATTTCGCTTTCGTTTTAATCGCACGTGATTTACGAATACGAGTTTGACAAAGGTCGAAGTAATTGCGACCGGACATGGTCGATAAATCTATCGCTTTCCTGCTTAATCTTGATTTGTCCGCGGATTGAAAAAAAAAAAGGGGGAGAACGAAAAAAGAGCGTGCTTGTACGCTCGCACGACGACAGGTTGGATGAGAAATGTTTCACGAGTACACGTCAAATCCATCGACAAACGAGATGTTGGCCGTTCGCCAGAATTGCTTGCCGTTCGAACGTTCCCGCCTCGTTCGCTGTTTACCAACTGACCGATTTACAGGATAAAGAAGATCGGGGGCCATTTACGGTTTCGTGGTTTCCTGCTACCTATGAAATTTCCAGCTTATCGAGACGACGTTTCGTCGACCTGACTTTTCTCCACGGACCAAATGAACCCGTCGAACGGACTCGAAGGAGAGAGAGAGAGAGAGGGGTTCTTCACTGGCGAGACAGCGTTCCGGAAACAGTTGCGTCTAAATGGAAATGGTCGGTCGCGCGATATTGGATCTTCTTCCCGATTCTTCATTTGCAAGAAAATCAACGAGTTTGTCTTTGCTTTGTTACCGGGCACGTCTCTGTTTTTCCTCTTGGTTCCTTTTTTCCTGGCTGGTCGTCGCCTCCGAGCCCGGTCGGCCCGTTCCAATTTTATCCTTTCAGCAACCGTGCCCCGAGCAAAGGGAAAAAGCGTACATTTCCGAGATTGGTTATAAAGAACAAACAGAAAGGAATCGATGTAATTGACGTAGAAATGGGAGCTGGTGTTCTCTTTCTCTCTCTCTTCCAAGGAGCTGGTCGTTTCCAACAGAGCAATTGTATTCGCGAAAATGGCAAAGATCACGGTACAGAGTGCATTATTCAGTTTGAAATCGAAAGCATTCCACGCTTCCTCTCTTTCATCTTCCCCCTATCGATCTCACTCCTACTTCTGCCCCGTTTTTCTTCCTTCCCGAGAGGAGAAGCGGTTGGTTTTAAAATCACGTCGAAGAGGGACCTCCTCCTCCTTTCCCTTCAGAAACCTCTTATCGCGATTTACCGTGTCTGACCTGTCTCGCTCCGTTACTACTGCGACTTACGCTCCGGTCTCTGTCTTTCTGCCCTTGTTCTCTCGTTTGTTACCGGGGAATAATAATACCGCACGGTGTTACGAACCGGTATCGGAATACCGTTATAATAATTCATACGGTAACAATAGCACGCGTGGGGCCGGGAAGGGTTATTGCTTGCGCATTATCCGTGCGCCAGAAACTCCGGTGTCTGCTGATGAAAATTTGGCCAACGTCACGCCACGGCGCGCCTCTCTCTGCTCTGCTTTCAAATACCTTCCCCTTTCGCTCGTATATGTATTCCAGTCCAGGCGTTATCCGTCCGTAGAGGAAGAAGAAGAAGAATATGGAGAAGCGAGTGATTGCGAGGGAGAGCGTAGGGTTACGGTAGGCGATGGAGGCAAGATATCGGTGGATGGTAGGCAAGCTGCGTCGAAACCTTATCGCGAGTAGCAACTATCGAATGCAGTTACACCGATCGGCCGTATATGTATACGGTAGACGATTGAGCCGGCGCGGCTGGGTAAACACCGGTGTCTGTATTCAACAGGATTTCGGATTCAGGGGGACGCTTCGTCCAGGCAGGCAGGCAGGCAGGCAGGATGGAAAACCGAGCGACTCGATGCGTCCAAGAGGATTGGTACGGGGTTGGAAATCGGTTATCGTGCTAATTGACTGCGGATTATCGGAGGCCGACATCGACGTCGTTAACGAGTATACCTTGGAGCGAGCGACGCCCGATTCCATTCTCGGAGTGAGCGTCAAACTCGTCGGAATTGAGATCGATTATCGATGACGCTAGTTTTTAGAGAGAAGGTTGGAGATCCGTTCAAAGGAACGGACGGAGAATGGCTGTTCCAAAGTTGCTCCTTGGATAATTGTCCCGCGTTAAGACGTTAACGCGTGACTATTCTGGCTCGAGATATCGCGCACAATCGCGCCTCGGAGGGTAACCGAAACTGGGGAGGAAGGCGCGTGAACATGGAAAATACGTTTCCTACGGCGAAACTTTTCCTCAGATAAACGGTAATGATCGCGTCGCGTCGCGTTTGGCAATTATCGTTGGGGCTATCCCCGGCGCGATGCTGCGAGCTGATTGTGCAAAGCTGTCTGGAAATTGGTCGGGTAAAGGTAAAATTATAAAAATGCCTCGTCGCCTGTGCTCTCGATTAATTAAACTTGAACCACCTCGGGAGGATCCATCGGTCAACCTACGCCACTTTCTTCTTAGACGAATTTCAGCGTGGCCGCTTTGTAAGCGGCGTGTTTTACGCCAGCTTTCCTTCAGAAGCTCGGCTGTCCGTGAAAGGAAACGTTACTCCCTTATGCCCGTAGCAACGCGAGGAGTTTCTTCACCGTGGAAACCTCTCCTGGCCACTTTTTATCCGCCGGTTAAATTTCTTTTTAGACCGAGTTTCGTTATTCGACATTAGCTAAACGTACACGACCTATTTTTTCGCGTCTCTCTCTCTCTCGGAATAGGAAGGTAGCAGATGACTCCTCTTTAGAACCGTATAGGTGGGTCGTTGATCATCCGTATGTAATTAAAACTTGGACGGAGGAAAATCAATTTCTCCGTCATTTCCGACATTCGACAATTTTCGGGGCGAAGACGCCTCGGATTAATCAGGAGCCGTGTATAAATCAGCTTGATCGATCGATTCGTTGGCGCGCACGGGAAGGAAAAACGGTCGGATGAAAGTTTTAAGCCAAGGTTTCAGGGTGTTGGCAAGTTTTGAACGGTAATGCAGGCAAAGTTGTTAGGAAGGTGTAGGAGGTGGTGGGTTCGCAATTGATGCAAATAGTCGGCACTAAATTGTCTATACGTATATACATACATATATGTAGAAGTGGCGTAAGGAAAACCAAGTTTCCCGTGAACGTGGCAACTTTCATTTTTAGTTTCGGTTTCACCATTCAGTGGAAATGCGGGTTGCTCTCGTTACCACGGCGCATTCATGGAAATTTGCCGCGGCGCGTATTCGCAGGGATAATCTACGCTAATGAGAGGACTTAGGATGCTTCGTTTCGTCGGAAATATTGAATAACAACATGGAGTTTTACCGATACGCAAATACTATTGGAATACTTTGACAAAGCCTGCCGCTAATGAGCACGCCGCTAGTGGACGAGAGGAGGCGTAAGGATAACGCGATTTCGAAAATTCGAGATAGACACCGGGGAAAACGAAGGCACGGGAGAAAACCAACGGCAGAGAATATTCGGCTCGCTTGCCGGTGCAACCGGATTATATACCAGTTAGTTTACTTCCTTTGACCAGCTGCGTCATCGTTACTCTCCAAGCCACATTTTGGTTTCGCACAAATTGCGCCTCGTAATTTACAATCCACCGCTGCTCAGCTGCTGCTGTTGCTGCTCCGAGCGGGGAAAGTTCGTCGACGGTTCATCAAGAAAGGATGGAAAGGAGAAACGAAAGCTGTCCTTTTCCACGATATTCCCCATCCGGTAGGAGGACAGAGACCGACGAAGCTCGTTCGATCGACGAATATTTTTTTTTTTTAACGATACGAACGCGCGTTTCCATGGTGCGGCAAGCAAACAGGTATACGTCTGTCGGGAATTTATTTGCGCAAATGTCCCGGCGGTATTAGTGCGCGATGGGGGAGAACGGGCGTTGTTTAATCAAATGAAAAATAGGGGCCGTACGAGAAACGTAATTATAACGTTGAGGTGAAATTTTGAATTTGAATAGCGTATAAGTTTTAATATTCGCCCTTTGGTTGCCTTTCCGAGGCAATAATGCGGGAAAATCGATAGGGGAGGGAGAAATGTGCCGCCGCGTGTACTACACATTTTGTCTAGATTGCATCGAACATCGTCACGTTCCGTCTCGTTTTGAACGGCTAGCGGAATTACCGTTCTGTTTCCGCGTAATCGACCGATCTCGCACCTCCAACATCCAATTACACACGTGTTACACACCCGCGTTACGTGCAAAAAACATTCGAAACCGTTTTCCAGAAATACACGAACGAATCGCAAAAAGAGAAATTGCCCCCTCTTTCGTACCACGCCGGATCTTGCTAAGCTCGTTTAGCTACGGAAATCGGGTCAACGGTGTTCATCGCTTCCAGTTTAAATGCTTGATTTTCGTTATTCGGGGAGGCGATATCGTTCGACGTGATACGAGCTTGAAACTCGCGTGGAAAAATCCTCGTAATTTTCGTTCCAGTTCCTTTGCCTTTTTGTCGGTTCGATCGGGGAAAGGGAAGGCCGGATTGTCATTTCACGTTCGTTTCGTGGTTTACGTCGCGGAGAAGCTAAAAACGTTGCTTGGAAATAGGCTCGTCCGTATGAATATTTCACCAACCAACGAAATTATGTATTTCGCGTATCGTTTACCCTTACCTACTCCGCTCGGAGGGAGTGTCGCTTTAGAAACTTGAAAGGAATTGCAACGAAAGGGAGCGAAAGGAGACGTTGGCAGGCGTTGTCGTCGTCACTTCAACACACTCGCGTCCGCTTCACGTCGGCGTTTCTTCTTCGTCCGTGATGGTTAACAAGCTTAGTTTAAACACTCGTTAGAGCGGTTTGATCGTTGTTTCGAGCAACCAGCTGGGTCTCGTGCCACGTTTCTCTTACACCGGTAAGAAGAGGTGGTCGTGGTTGAAAGCAGCTTACGGTCAGAACGAGTAAAAGCGGTTCGCGACGTATCGAATTTCCTTAAACAGTTCAAAGTTCGAGCTAACCGTAAATCGTTTGCAAAATTTCATTTTCTTTTACGTAAATATGTAGATACCTGGCGGAGGAACGGGAAGACGATAAAATTCGCGGCTGCTGACGAGCTGGGAAGTTTAAGGAGCGGTGAAATGCAACGGTAGGAGCGATCCAGGAATATACTTTGAAAAGAGGAGAGGGATTTTCGTTGCTGCGTGTCCAGGCGAAAACGTATCGATTGCCCGGGGCGGCGGAAAATTACCGGCATTAATCTCGGAACCTTTAATTAGGAAGGACCGTGACAAACGTCGGAAATTTTTATCTAAACTCTCTCCGTTACGACGTTCCCTCGGGAATGTAATTTTTCCCGGATATTTCGTTTCTCCTCCTTTTTTCACCGAACCCTTCTCGCCTATATAGAGCGGCACCTCTTTTCAAAAGACACCGTTTTTCGTTTGAAATCGCATCGCCCTCTTCGATGTAAGGTCGGCAAGTGCCGCGCGCGTTTCTCTATCTCTGTGAGAAAATGGGGGAAAAAAAGGGAAGGAAAATGTTTCGCCGGTGGAAACGAGCTTTTACACTCGCCGAGGGTAGGTTACACGGGAAATTTGTATCCCTGCGGCCGTATACGTACTCTGTGAATCGACTTTTACGCTAACCGTGCACTCATGCCTTGAATTTACGCGTTACTCCCGTTTGTTTGCGCTTCACACTGGAATCCAATAACCGTGAGAACAGATTGTGTGTTGCGCCGTACCAGAGTCCCACGGTTCCGGTAAAGAAAGTACTTTAGCGAACTCGAAAACTATCTCGGTTGTTCGGTACCGAGCATGTCAATTTTCCAAAATCGAAGAATCGCGTCGCTTATTCGGTAAATCGATTCTTGGCGCTCCCTTTAATTAGCTTAAAAGTTCGTTTGAAAATCGACCGTTGCGCCTTGAACCTTCGCTAATCAACGAGATTATGGATAACCAAGAAGAAGTTTATCCTCGATCAACACCGAACAATATTCAACCTTTCTTCGGAAAACACACTTTCTGCCCCTTTCTGGTCTACCCCTTTTTCAATCGATTGCGATCGTCGGTACATATCGCAAGCTAAATATTCCTATGCTTGCTCCTATGCTTCCTTAACCGTGGGGAAGGGGATCCCAGATGGACATGGATGCCAGTTAGTTTTGGTTTTCAATGAAATTACCGCGAACCAAGGCGGAACATGTCGAGTAAACTGTACAGTTTCGCTGGCCTCCGTTCAACAACAGGGTTAGCCCGATGATCCTTAACTCTTAGCTCTAATGTTTAACCGTCTACCCAGAAGGGTTTTAGGCGAAACTTCTTTCCTAAGTGGCTATATAATATCGAGGTAAGAAGTGAGAGGAGCGTTGGAGTATCTCGTTGAAAATTTCTGAAGGAGGCGGCAGCGTGGAAGAAAGAAAGTGATCGTGTTTGGGAGTTGGAACGAAAGCGGCTTTGAGCCTTCTCAGTGGCGGCTTTCGCGACCGACTATTCTGGATTTTCCTCGGTAGATCGAGGAACATGTGCATCCTCTGCTCCCCCGGTAGCACGTTCTGCACGCGCGTCTACCTCAAAGAAACGTATATCCGAGTCCGTAGGTAAAACGATGGTAAACCAGGCCGAGGGATCCTTCTGATTTCCATATCGTAATTAATTTCTCATTTAGCCGGTGCACCGCATTAATTATATGTCCCACGGCGACGCTTCGACCATACATATCTAATTAGTTTGGTTTCGTCAGGGACTTATAAAGTGCACGCTCTATAGACCTCGACTAATCCGCCAAATCCCCTTTGCAAACTCTCACAATTCATCGCTCCTCTTACCACCTATCTGACCGCGCGCTACCGTAACGTTTCACTTGGCGAGATCGACTACTTTCCGGAACCGGGCGGCGGGGGAGGATCCACCGGCCGAATAAAACAACCGTAAACTTTTCGTCCTCTGCCACCTTCTCTCCTTCACCGGCAACTTTATTTATTCGGCTTAAAGGACTTTCGAAAGGGAGGAACTTTGGAAAAAAGTATACCGTTCCTACGGTAATTGCCACGGTGGTGCTGCATACGTATCGGAAAAAGTTCACCGATAACTTCCACCCGATCCAGTCTCGAAGAATATATCCATTAAACATTGCTTTT
>NW_017100225.1:759476-770708 GCF_001263275.1 Habropoda laboriosa | reverse complement strand
GTCTCGCGTGGCAATTTATCCGAGTAGTCTCTTTATTTTCTAGCAAACTACCGCCGCCTAGTTTGTAAATTATTTTCGACAATGACGTACGCGTGTGCGGAAAAAAAGCACCGGTTTCCCATTCGTTTAATGAACTGAAAAAGAAGGGATAGTATTCTGTTACTTACTAGGATGATCCGGCTCGGTGTTGTTCGCATCTTCCTGAGTAAACGTAGTTTTCTTCGACTGTGCGTTGGTAAAAGTCGATAGCTCGATGCACATCACTGCGATCAATATCCACAGCATACTGACGAACGTCTCTTGACAATTTCACCCACGAACCATCCTAACGAAGTTTACGTCTTGTGTCTCCGAGCGGAACGCTCGCCTGGATCCCAGACGCTCTTGTCTAGAAAGGAAATATGTACGTTGATTTTCCGCGACGCTCGTCGGTCAATTCTTTCGAGCTCGCTTTTATACTTTCGATCGAGGACGGGGACGAATAAGAAGGTGGTTATCGACGTTACGATAAACTCGAATTATTGCGAACGGGGAGAGAAAGAAGAGAAAAAAGTCGAATTGCTGCTCATCTTTCACGTTGGAAGATTTAATCGAACATTTATCTTCTCTAGCCGACTTCTTACCGATCCCTATCTAATCTAACGTCGTGTTTCTGTTTTTGCTTGTCAGACGTGAATACCCTCCCTTGCTTGCGCTGTTTTCCAACGATCGAGAAGAGTCCGTAAGCGAACGGAGCCTGTTTAAATAATTTTATCCGCGCTTCCTCCAGGCAATGGAATCGCATTTAAAGATAATACCGGGCAATAAGCGTTCATCCTGCTTTTTCTCCCGGGGCGAATAAATTCTTTCTCCCCCTTCTAGTAGGTTGCTTACCGAACAATGAGAATTACGCTCGCCGCGATTCTTTTCTCGTACAAGAAAAAAGGAGAGAGAGAGAGACACCAAAATCGATACTTTGAAAAGATTGCTTTTACCGCGATAGCTCGCCGCAGGAACGATCGTATAAAGAGGGCCACGCGGAGGGTAATATCGAGGTACGAGCTGCGGACGCTTTGAGCGACGCCCACCCTAAGCGATCGAGATTTAAAGCTACGTAAACATACCATCGCGAGCAAATAGATCGTAAACCGTTGGAGGATTCGCGAAACGCTCCAGTTTATGATTTATCAAGCCAACTTTTCAAACCCTGTCCACGTGTCCACAATTTGTCTGTCAATTAGCCGGTTTTTCACGGAACACTTTTGCTTCTCCAGGACTACGCTCTTGCAAGTATCTTGTTTTACTCGTCCAGACGCTCCGAGGGAAACGTGGAAGGAGGTTACCACATCGGACACACCAAGTTACTTTTCTCTCTCCCTCTCCCTCCTTTCTTCCGAGCTGAACTATACGCGGCGAACTCCTTTCCTCGAGGTCGTTTCGCGTGAGAACTACCGGGATAGGTCGTTGAAATAATCGAGCGATGATTCCCATCGGATAATTAAGAGAGCCTTCTTGGTCGTCTCGCGGTTGAATCGAGCCCCGTTGGATTTAATGGAATCCGCTCAATTAACACCGTAACGATCGGCGAGAAGAATGCGCGAGGTTCGAGTAAGCCCAGGCGGATGTTCTCTCGCGGAAGCATTCGTGTCACTTCTACAGTCTTTTCACGAAGCTGTTAAACGGCCATTAGCGAGCTCGAACACGAGCAAGATCCATTGACTGCGAGCCCTCAGATTTCTAAAGGTTCATCGACGTCGAAGAGCGACAATCGTTCAACGAGAGTCTAATGCCTTCGATCGAGAGAGGTGTGTACGCTTGCGGGAGCGGTCTAGGTCGGCCAACTTGGGTTTATCTTTAATCTCGTTTGGAAAACGTTACAACGTTCGTTCGTTTCCTAACGAAGAGCGTTTCTAACGGCGAGAGAGGAAATTGAACGGAAACTAGGAAATAAATATTTGAAAGGTTCGTTCCATTCCAGTTATTGTTAGCACGCGCTGTTAGTCGATTTACTTTTAACTAGCTAGCTGGGATCCGTTGTTCGCGAACTAATAGGTTACGTGCAAATGAAATTTACTTGGAACACAAGCCGCCGTCCCATGAAATTTGGTTGTACTACGCGGAAAACCGTGTGCATATTTCGGAAGTTTCGAATAGCCAATTACTTGTACTTTCGTTCATCAAGAGTACACGATTCTCCAAGTTTGCCACCGTAAAGCCATTCTCGAAGAGACTTTTAAACGTTAAACTTCTTCCCCTTGTAATTTCGTAGCCCGTTCTCGCGTATACGTGTACGCCGATACCCCTCTTCCAGCGAACGATTCTTCGAGAAAGTTGCTTTGTTAATATTGTTACCCGGATCGTTGAAAAGTTTGCGGTGGGAAAAAGCTGGACTTTGATTCGCGAGTTGCGTCGATGGACACATGCTACGTAACGATATCGCATTAAAAGATCACGACACGATTTCCTTTGGAGGAGATTCCAGCGAACGATTCTTCGAGAAAGTTGCTTTGTTAATATTGTTACCCGGATCGTTGAAAAGTTTGCGGTGGGAAAAAGCTGGACTTTGATTCGCGAGTTGCGTCGATGGACACATGCTACGTAACGATATCGCATTAAAAGATCACGGCACGGTTTCCTTTGGAGGAGGAGGTAACAAGAGGTTGTACTCGGACGTGCATACACGGGTACGCTGCTCTGTAGGTGGCGTGAGAATTGAAAGGTATTATTTTTTATCGACCAGCGACCGACGAATCTCCGGCCACTTTGATCGGCAACACCCTCGCTGCGCAATCGACGCGGACGAAAAATAGAAATTCTGGCGCTGATGAATGGCGGACATTCGTCAATCTAGGGAAAAAAGGGCAACTGCTTTTCGCCAGGAATGGTACGCGAGAGGAACACTTTGGTAGGCGGTATAATTGAATTTTCCTCGGTGTTGGGGGAAAAAAGGAAGCGTTTCGTTCCACGTTCGTTGGAATGTATTGTACATATGTACGTACGTATGTATCGGAGTGATCCGGCGCGAGCGTCGTATCGGAGGAGGGATAAAAGGGAATACATACAGGTCAGTGGAGTGGTTGCATATCGTGAATCATGCTCGTTTACCCTGTCGATGTTGTTAAACATATCTGGGGTCGGACGCGACGCGTTATCGCAAATGGAATTTGTAATATACGGCAGGAGGGGGATTTATCGTTGGCCAAGCGGCGTACCACGAGGAAATTGTAGCGAGAAGAGGGAAGAAGGAAAGCTTACCCACGGTCGCGGTACGTGTAATCCTTGGTGTTCCGGCGTCGACTATTCACGGTCTCTACTGGAAAAAAATCCCCACGACTCTTTTCACACTTTTCACAACATCGTCTTGGTAGAATCCCCTCGAGATGTACGGTAGGTAGGTAGGTATGTTCAAGTCTTGGCTGAACTACGCGGCGAACGCGTGCTACTACGTGCTATCATTGGAAGGGCACTTTTGCTCCCGAACACTGTTCTCGAGTTTCTGCCGTACTCCCGCGCACTACTTCCATCGATCCTTTTGTCTTTTGACAGCTTCACCAATGGAGACAGAGCGCAAACATCGCGTATCCAATCGGAGGTGGTGAACTGCGACGTAAACAAAAGGAACGGTAATCCTCAATGGGAAAACAGAGACGTGTGTAGGTGCAAGGGGAGAAATCCCGGTTCACCGACACGTTTCCACGCAGACGGTGCGTTATATATCGTAGGAGTCGCTGTGAACCGCGAAACATCGAGAGAACCGATCGAAGGAGGCGTCGAAACCTCCCCCGCGACGAACGAAGCGCGCGCGTCGAACTCCGCGATGGCACTGGATGCTGCCGATGAACTTTCGCGCACGGATACCATTCTTGCTCCAACCTGCGCCCCAAACTCGCCCCACTCTGCCTCTCTTCGCCTGGCAAATCTCTCTCCAGACCTCCAGCCCACACACACCCCACTTTTCCAACACCCGTGCTTCGTGCAAGCTCGATAATCTTCGTGCAAGCTCGCCTGCCCCGTTCCACGGATAAAGAGAGCCGAGAGAGAGGGTGGTTTAGGAAAACGTGCTTTTCCATTCGCGTTTCCGGCAAACAACGTCGAAAAAGCGCGCGCCTGGGAACTCAAGATTAACGAGACCTCGACTCGATACCCCCTCTCGCCCGTTCGTGGTAATTAATACCGGTGTCGATTAATCTAGGAAACAGGGTTAACCGTAGGTATGTGGAGAGTACGCGCGTCGAGAGGGATCAAACAGCATCGCGTTCTCTCAAAGTGGATCAAAGAAGACGGATGGAATGGAAATCCATCGATCTCGTTGGTTCCAACTAGCTTGTTACGCTAGTTACACTCGACACTTTGGAATTTTCACGTATGCGCAACGTTAAATCGTACTCTGCGGAAACTGCCCGTCACTGTCCTTCGGTCCACCGTAATTCCGTTCCAATAATATTACATGTAATTGAATTCCGCCGATTCGCGGTGAATTTGAAGTTTACAAATCGAGTTGCGGCGAGTAATGAATTGCACGTAGAAAGCATAATGGTCGGTAGATGGGTACGTTAATACGGACAGGCATTTAATTGGTCGGTAAAACGAGCCAACCCTTTATTGCAAACATTTTTCGTCGGCCGTATTAGCGGCGTAATTGCAGGGCGCGCGGAGCAACGTTAATCTGTAATCCGCGAAATGCGGGGGAAAAGCCAGTAATAAGGTTTGAAAACGTTGTCGGTGAAATAGCCGCGCACGCACCCACGCATCAGACGTTTATTTCAAATGTCGACCGTGTTTCCTTTCATTCTACTTTCATTCTAATATTGTTGCGCTCGGCGAAACGTCGTCGTTAACGCGAGTTTCTTCCGCGGAGAAATTTTTACCGCGTGGCGTTCACGGGGACGTAGCCCATTAAAACTATCCGTTAATATTCCTGGCGGAGAATAGAGCCCCCCTCGGGTTAAACTTGGGGCAAGTATAGCGGTGAGTTTGTAATTTAGCGTATCCGAAACTCGGGCCACGAGCACGAAATGAACTTGATCCACAACACGGTTCACGGAGTTTCGACGTCTGTGCCGAATGAATAGAGAAAGTTGATTCGCGACGGGGAGAACGCGTTGTACGTAGTATATAGAAATGGACGGGGCCACCCTGCCAAATGTTTACGATCTCGCGAGGAAATTCATCTCTCTCTCTCTCTCTCTCGATCGGCAATCACGGCAATCGAGTTGCCTCGGTAGCTTCGACCGAGCTATCCTTGTTTGTCGCTGGTCTAATTATCGCGAAATTCGGCTCTTGGCTGGTGACGAGAGGTTCGTTAAACGTTCGATATCCGTTTGATCGAATGTTATGGATATTACCCGCGTGCTCAAACAGTAGAAGCACGTGTTTCCTGCGGCAGCCGACGAGAGTTAAGCAGTTTGATTACGCCTTTGGTTAGGCTCCTACCTACGGATCGGGTTAATTCCTCGACGCGAGTGCCGTGTAGACAGGAGGCAACCAAGTCTACTTTGCATGTTCTCTTCTCCTCTCCACTAAATCACGCGGACAAATATTGGAAGAAACGAAAGTGGAGACTTTTATTAAAACGATCCTGGAGAAACGTTCCTATTTATCGTAGCGCGGAGCAGGAAGACTCGACTCGAGGAACCTGACTGACGCTATTGTGATAACGTAGTTGAACGAACCCGCTCTTTTCGATTGGATTTCGTACATTTGCCGTTACTGACGCTATTGTGATAACGTAGTTGAACGAACCCGCTCTTTTCGATTGGATTTCGTACATTTACATAATACTTTTGCACGCACGCCGCGAACGTGTAAGGCTGTCGAGAGGTAGAGAATCTTGATTTGCCAGGTTTGAAAGAACGAAGGGAAGCCTTGGCTCCAAGTAATAATCTCGACGTATTTCGCGCGGAGAAGATGCCAGGGAAATTTATGCGGAATCGAAGGCATCGCATCCTTGCGTTGGAACGTTTCGAATTCGCGAAAGGAAATCTGGCGCGAGGAAAAAGTTGGACCTCCTCGCGGGCAACGCTGAAATTTCCCACGGAATATAATCGTTTGGACGTTTGGGCGTTCGTTATTATCGGCCGTGAGAGGCTGCATCGGTACCGTAACATTTCCCGCATAAATGAACTAAATTGCATTCAATAAGTGTCGGGCTCATTCGTAAGTCTTCGGGTAAGTCTTCTCGGTAAAGAGAAGATTGTAATTATGCGTGCGGCATATGCGCGTGTAAACTTTTGCGCGAAACATCGTGGAAGGTTAGAGTACACCCAGGAGACAGATTGATATGCGAGCGCACGATTGTTGCACCGTCTGGCTGAGCAATAAAGCAACCTAACCTACCTTCGTCGATTACAAAGGTGGTGCTCTGCGCGTAGAAGGAGAATTAGAGGTTTGGAAAAGCGAAAGATCGTTCGGAGGAAGCTGTGCGATAAATTTGATGTTGGTAGGTTTTGCACGGGGTATGTGAAGTATTTCCGGAAAGAAATCTATCCGAAAAGGAGACGAGGTCCTCTAAATTTACCCCGGAGCTGCCGACTTTGTAAACGTTTCCAAAGTCCTTCTCGTAAAGCGGAAAGCGATTTGGAATCCGGAAGCAAGTAAAGTCAGCGAGTCGGAAACGCTCGATACGGCAGTCCACTTTTCGGTTTCGAAGGGAATGGAAGGAGGAAAAAAGGAGGGGATTTTCGCGAAGCAGAACGGCGGAAGAGGAGAGATCAACGCCCTCACCGGTCCCGGTCCATCGCGTTGACAGTTTGTTGATAGCTATTACTTTTCATTGTCGGCTAGGTGCAATTATTCGATCTCCGACCTCCGCGATTCTGTCAAATTTCCAAAGAATAAAGGACTCCCCGATGGATGAAAAAGGCGCGCCGGAGGAACGTGAGAAATGGTCGAATCGAACGAGTCTTTTATTGAGACGGTGACCGAGTGTAACTCGATCGATTATCATAATACCGCCATTCAAGTGCGTCCGATGATTTTTCAGGAGAGGAGCCACGGTTGATAAGCCGCGGCAACTCGGTCGGACGCGGCCGTTAGCGATAGAGTTGAGTACCGTTTTAAGACAAAAGTTTTCCACGAGTTGCGGATATCCTTGGGACGGAGGAGAAGAAATCACATTGCGATCAATTATTGTCGCCGATATAGTACGCCGATAACCTGCCGCCTGTGGCGACAGATGGTTCTAAACGTGGCAACCGAATGGCCGATACATTATCATAATGCCTCGATTCCGCGCCGCGTTCCGCTACGTAAAACGTGAATTCATGTGCAATCGAGCAACCCCCTTAATCCGCCGCGGTATTTACGTCCAGTTGCTTGTCCGCTGACCCTCGCGGTACATACGACGTACCATTTACACGTCGTGGATAATACGCGAAATAATTCCGGCACGTTAAAAAGTTGAAAAAGAGAAGGCGAGCTCGTAATCGCTTAAGCCTCTTGCGAAACGTCTTTTCCTCCGGGCTTTCCCTTTGCAGCGCGGTGGTATTACAAAAGGAACGGACCTACGATTAACGAACGCTTCAATTCCCTTCTCCTCTATTTTTCGTCCCTGTCCCGTAATTATTCCGCGTTACCTCGTTGCGAGGCACGACTGTTTTATACGCAACGCTATGGTGTTTCCAATGATTTCCGTGCGCCTGTTGAAAAATATTACCCGCTCTCCGTAGCAGCGCGGCGGTATTATAAACTTTTGTCTTTTCATCCCAACGAATTTATTCTCTGTCGACAAGGTCTGCATACAAACCGAATAAACCAACAATTGAAAAATAACGAATAATTCGCCAATGAATGGACGACACCCTGCTTTCACCGTGCACACCGGGGATGATAACTTTTTTCATTTTTATGATTTCATTGAAATCGACACGCTGCTCATAAATTAACGATATTGCAATCGCGAAATCCCTCTCATGAATTAGTTGTCGTTTTAATCGGCGTACGTACCGTTAAATTACCAAATGCTCCTACGTTCGACATACATATTTGCCATCTTCGCGAGGATTCGGAAGAGATTTTCGAATCCGCTATTTTCGTGATAAATCCTGTTGTGACGTAGTCCGGCGATTGATTAATTCACGGAACTTCTCCAACTATTATACTCGAACCGGTTCTTTTCCTTCATTCGCTTCTATCCACACCGCTGTGTTGTTCCATCTTATCCGAAACTTTCGATACGATCCGATGTGTAGCTGTCGTTTGAAAATTTCAGAATAGAGGGTGGAAAAAGGAAGGGCGGGGAGGAATGCTCACGTTTACGGTGCTTCTCATTTAGGTGTTTCGCAGAGGCAAATTGCAAGGAGAATGAGTAATCCGGGGAGGCGAAAAAGGAAGCGGGGGCTCGTTTTTCAAAATGTAACAAGGTAAAGTCGACCTGATACCGCGATGAAAACCGTGGTCGAGAGTCGACGAAATGAATTTCTCGACGGCGGTGCTTTCCGATTTATTGCGAAACACAGCCGCTAACGCGGGTAAAAGAAATTGCCGGAGAAACATGAATAATATTTTAGCAAGAGTAGGAGAAATAGAAAAAGTGACGCAAAGCTATTAAATTTGAAAGAAAAATTCTTTCACCGGCGCGGCGCGGCGGGTTAAACGGAGAATGTATTCTTCGTTTGAACGAGGAGAGAAAATGTGGGTAGGAGCTCTGGTTTTAATCGATCCAAAGTGCAATTCGACGTACAAGAGAAGAGGAACCGAGAGAATTGAAAGGAACTTTGGAAGTTTCCGAATTGCGCTACTTCTGTTTCCTCTTCGGCATTGGCTGTTACTTAATTAATAATGAGGAGAGCGAAGTGGAAACTTTCGGAGCATTTTCCATCGACTCGGTCGCTTCGACAGACACACCATCCACTTTCCCCGAACGGACTGTTTGCCGACGATACGCTCGTTCCACGATCCGTTGGATCGCGCATAAACGGATTAACCTTTTTACAATTTCGGTTTGGAATACCGGTAATGCCGAAATTACACGTAACGAGAACTCGCGCCTACCTATAATTATCTCTCCCTTTAAACGTAATTTCACACGATCCGAAATTCCATAAAATCCCGGGTTCGATTAATTACAAATAATTACGATAAAGTGCAGTTCTGGCCGCGACTCTTGGGCAAACGGCTGGCAAATTGGGAAAAATATTTTCTATAGGTACACGGAGGAGGACGGAACATTTGATCAATTGACATTTAGCGTTCATCGGGGAAATTCGTTGGAAAAATGGTAGAATTCAGCGGTACGGTAATGCGATAATGAAAATACAATTGGCGAACCACTTTGCCCCGACGCTGTTCATCGATGTCTGACATTTATTCTCCAACGATTCGCGTATGTAGCTACACACACACGCATATACATATATATGTGTGTAGATTGAAAAATTGCTCGAGTAACAAATGCATCGGGCATTGTAGTTGATTGCGCGTTTACCAAGAGCCCATACAGAAAGGGTGGAAGCAACGTTCGAGCTCGTCAGCGCTGCGCGCACCGTGAAAGGTGAATTTCGTGAATCGTAAATAAAGAAGAAAAATAGAGTGGGTGGTGAGTGTATCTCCGGCAAGTGGAAATGTTGAGATTTCGAAGGTCCTAACCTTAGTTAGTCGGCTCGTTCTGCTGGCCGTAGCGCGAAATCCTTTTCGCTGCTAGCTTGGCGGAAAGTTTCACCCTTAATCGTGCCGTATCTCGCGAAAGTTGCTCCGAGTCGAGCAACAAATCGGCTTTAAGGTGTACGCTATTATAAAAGAGATTTCCCGCTGTATCCTTGTTGCTTATACCTACACTAAGATTGCGTTAAACTTGGCCAATTCATGCCTAAGGGTATGCTTTCTTTGATCCTTCTTTATCTCTACCGAACCTACAACTACGTATGTACGTGGTAATACCGCGACAGATTCGAGTCTAGCTACCTCTCGCAGCCTCTCCGGAGGAATTAGTTTGGATTTGGACTCGCGTCTCGTAGGTATTTAGTATTAACGGCTGTCGATCGATTAAACGAGGCTCGCGTTGGCTCTTTCGTTCCAGAGACGCGTGTGTTAGCCACTGTGTATCTACAACGATTGGGCGTGAGAGGGAGGATCGTAGAAAGTTAGCCCGGAGCTAGAAACCGGGCACCGCGGCAGCAAGCTCTGGCAAAGAAACGAAGAAGGTGTAAGTGGCTGAAAGAGATTGCGCGAGTTTCGAGGAACAGAAGGAAAAAGATATGAAAGTAGAAGAAGTCAGCTCAGTCATAAATCGTACACCTTTGCTGCACGGACGTGGAGATAGGAAGACCATTTCCGGAAGGCGGACCTCCCCCGTCCAACGACATTCTAACAACTTAATCATTCTTATCCCCCTGCGCCATTTCTCCGAGGAAACGGGTTCTTTCATTAACGCGCGCATCACTTTTCCGCGAATATTGCCACTTTCCGTTCGATCCGCCTTTCGATATTGCGCGACGAAAGTTTCCTCCGAGAAACTCGAGCGCTACACCCTGCACAAACTTATTCTAATCACCATCGACTTCTCTGTGCGTAACTTGAGAAAGTATTTTGCAAGTCGATACGCGGAAAGTTCGAAAGTCGAATTGTTCCGGCACACATTTGCTCCCAGCTGTGAAATTCAATTTGCCTAACTCTTTGGTTTTCCCCACTTCTCTTTTCTCCGTATCGTATTACATTTTAAATCCGGCGAAAACCGTCCAATTCACCATCGGTCAAATTTAACCGAGCACTTTCCCTCCACTTGTAAGACCATTCGAGAATACGGGACACAGAGAAGAGAAGGCTCTCTGTTTGGAAAGTAAGGAAAAGTCGTTTGGAATTCGCCCTATTGCGGCGCGTTATTGCATAAACATCGCGTTAACGTCGCAATTATTATCGGTGCAGCCACAGTTGCAGCACTCTCTCGCAATTACCCACTTTGCAACGCGGCCTGTTCCGCAGTAAATCGATAACCGTTTCAATAACGATTGACAACGCAGCCGCGGTTCCGCGACACGCATCGGCCTCGATTTAAATGACAAAGGGGATTAATCGCCTCGTTCCTCCGAGTTTTCATCCCCCTCTTTGTCGTTTCGACTATCAACTCTTCTCATTTTTTTTTCTCTCCCTTTATTTATCATTCAACGCCAGTCCATGAATTCGTCGCGTTCATTTTTTTCCCCCTTTCGTTATTTAAACCGTCCATATGTCGCTGGTGTTATCGACCATTTGTTTATCTAACTTTTACCATTCCGAATGAAAATGGGGATAACACGACAGTTACAACGTGGAAATTTC
>NW_017100225.1:755795-759435 GCF_001263275.1 Habropoda laboriosa | reverse complement strand
GCTACTTTTCCGAAACGAGTTCTACGCTCTCGTTTCGAACTTACTCTCGTACTGCACTTTGACAATTCACTCTAACTTTGTTCTGCCAAGGCGAGTCTATGAATTTTCGCGGAATAGCAACTTGTACGTTTAATTCGAGCTCTCGTGGGGAGGTACTTTCCCCTTTCAATCGAATCAAATTCATCGGATTAACGTATCTTTGGCCGTAACTTGATCTTTGAAGCTTGGCTTTGTCGTCGTGTTTCTAAAAGGTTCGTCCTGAGAGAACAGAATGAAATTCATTTGACTGGAATCGAATGTGATCGCGGAGATACAATTTCCGCCAAGTCTCGATACCAGACACTCGAATTTCTTCCCTTTTTCTGGTTTCGAACACCGTTCCAAACGTGCGAAAGACGCAGAGGCCATCGACGATACCCGTATTATGTAGCGGCTTTTCGACCGGTTCTCGTCGGTCACTCTGGGGCGTCTTGAGGTTCCCTCCGGAATGGCCTGTAGGAACGAGAAATTCCTGAGGGAACCGCGAACCTCTAGCAGGAAGTGCTGCGGCGAACCGCGATTCCGATCCTGGAATACAGTTCAAGCCGAACGAGCTATTCTCGTTGTACCGAGAACAGTTTGCCGGTGACTACGCTGATACCTATAAACTAAGCCAGCTCCTTCCATCCAAGAACGTCCTATTCCAACTGATATTACCTTCAACTATTCGCTGTATTAAACATTCTCTCACCTCTACCCATCTTCCAGTAGTATCGGTTAATTGATATCTGTGAACCGGGGACGATCCAGCGAGAAAAATCGCTGCCGAATTTCTCCACGAGGATAAACCACAGCTGGAGAACATTGGGTGGGCAAGCCTGGTGCATTGTAAATATCTTGGACGTTTTCTGAGAATGGATTATGGGAAATGGCCCGGGGACAAAGGCTCCGATCTATTTTTCTATCCTCTAAACGAGGAGAAGCTACATGGTCTGTGAACAAATCGATTTTCTGGTTCCATTCCCTATCGGTGCAGCCCAGGCCAAGTCTTGGAAACGTTCTCGCGATATTAACTCGAACCGTAATAAAACAGAAAAAAAGGGAAAAGGGAAAAGGGAAAAGAGCGGAATCGCGTTCCTATTGCAATTATTGGCCGATTATTATCAGAGGACAGGTTTTCCACGATGAATTACCGTTCCTACTTTCATTTTGTCCCATGAATTTAACCGTTCCGTTCACCGATAAAGCAAATATCCTCAGCAGGTTTAATTGCTGTTTAACGATTCGTATTCTTCCCTCCGCGGGGGATACGGTAAAGATAAATTCGTAAATAAAACGGTGGAGCTTGATGGAATTTATTACGAATGGTGCGTGCGCGTTCTTCCGGTCATTGGATCTCCGCTGTACGCTAGTTTTTCCGCGATGCCAACATTTACTCTTTTCTTTCTCCTCCGCAACTACTTTCCAAGTGTCTCCGTTCGTTCCCCTTTCTGCGTCGTATCCTCTTGTTTTCTTTCTTCCTTCCTAGATCGATATCGACGGAGAAAAGCGCGGAAAGAAAACAGCCGTGCTGTATTTCGCTAGGATTCCAGAACGATCCCGAGAACTTTACGCAAATTTCCAAGCTTCGCAGTTGATCGAAGGGCAAAAAAAGCGATAAAAATATGGTAAATTGAATAGTAGTGGAGGAAATTGGTCGTATCGCCTTGGTGATGGAATTTTTGTATACAGGAAGAAGATCGTGGCGGTAGAAGGTCGTAATGGCATCGTTTCCGCTTTCTCCTCTCCGCATCGCGGCGGTCCAGATGCTAATTCCGCGCAGCTGAATAAAGTCACATTTCTACCGGGCGTTCACCAACGAATTTATCTCTGCGAAGCCGTTAATTCACGCACCCCGTATTTCACGAGTTTGTGTATCCTATTTGTATCCTGCGAAGAGTGAGCCTAACCTGTGCTATCGGGGAAATTGGACGGGGAAGAATTAGTAGGGAAATGAAGTTTCGGAAAAAGTTTGCTCGGTTTATGCTCGCGCCAGTTCTCCGCAACGCTTGATCGTTATTAAATTAAGTCAGGTTACAGGTTGCAAAACGACAACTATTCCTCATCTTTTGTGCACGGTACAGCTTGAATGGGAAATAATCTTCCAGAGATAAATAAGCCCGACCGTAGAGATTTACAAGTGAAGTTTTGTTCGTGCCGTGCTCCGTTTCCGGTTCCCGAGCATTCGCTGTCCCGTTTTTCTTCCGCCTCTACAGTCCCCTGGAAACTAGTTAGAGGTTTTAATGACGGCGAAACGACTCGGCCGTGTCTAAAGTTGTATCTAAAATTGAGAACTTTGCCAAAATCGAACACGAATCGAACATGAATCGAACTCGAATCGAGCAGAGATCGAAGAGCTATTTAACGATGGTCAAGGGGAGGAAAAGGACAATCGGGGATGTTCACGTGTATACGTACACCATCTAGGGGGATAGAAGGAAAGACGAAGAATATAGGTAGGTATAGGTATGTGTAGAGGGGAATCGGTGCTCTGCGCTTTTGTGCATCTTAAAAGGAGCGGAGATCTCGGTCTTTCTCGTTGCCTGTACAATCACTGAATATGGATGAACCGTTCTTGTATTCGTTGCCTGAGCAAAAGCTTAAGGTACTCTCTCAGTTGTGGAACGCTATCCGAGCGTCTGCGACAAGACAATTGTACGCCCTGCCGATGCTCTCCGTTTCTCTCCCTTTCGTCGTTCCTTCCTCCGTTCATCATCTTTTCCCTCTTTTCTCGCTCGATCGTCCGTTCTTTCTTCCTTCCTTCCACTATCGTTTCACTGCTCTCCGTCAAAAGAGAAGCTCTTAATCCTCTTTTAATCTACGAATAAATTATTAACAGCGCTGCTTTCTACCTATATACTTACTTCTTCCGGACTATTGGCTGTGTATTCGAGGGTAATTAAGCCAGTTTTATTTCACCGAATAACCGAGGCGGGTAATAATTTTAATCGAACCAAGGGATCAGGAGGAAAAAGGGAAGAAAGAAGCTGGCTAGCCAGTTTCCAGTTTGATGCCGTCATATTTCAATTCCTTTTAAAATGTTGCATTTAGTCTTTCGAACTGCTCGTCTTCGAAGAAAATTCTCCGATGAATACGTGGAAAAAGACCGTGGAAAAATTGAACGTTCCGCGACAGAATTATTTCGTTAGCTGCTGATTAATTTCGCTCCGGTTCCCAATTATCGTACAGTTTTCGGGAGCTTAGATTAAGCAGTTTCTTCGTGAAAATATAACACACGTGCGTACGAATACCAGGAAAATACAGAACCGACAATATTTTACCGATCGAGCCTTTCCCTATCCGTCCAATTCTCGGTTCTCTCCCTGCTTCACCTGCTCGTGTTCTCGTTCGATTTCGGGATTAGGCAGCGAGAGGAAAAGGAGGTAGCACCTGAGTTTCTCGCCGTGACTTTGCATTCTACTGTAAATTTCTAGAATCTAAGTTTCTCTTCAATTTACCAATTCCTTTTATACTTGCAACGCTAGAACGATTCGCGATCGTCTCGCCGAAATCTCCTCCGACGAGGCGCGAGTAGTTAATATCGGAAATTAGATAGGATCGAAGGGGATCAGGAAACAGCAGCCGGTTACGTCGTGTACCAATCGAGTGTTCCACAACGTAC
>NW_017100225.1:729125-755241 GCF_001263275.1 Habropoda laboriosa | reverse complement strand
GTATCATCCAGTCCGGAGTTGGACAGCTGACGGCGATGCACCTTGTCCCTGTCACCCTATCTCGAAATTTCCGATCGCGTCTTCTCTAATATCTGTCTCCTCGACATCTCCGCTGTGCGCATCGGTGAACTCTGTAGTTTGGTTTTCGAGGGGAAGTATCTCAGCCGGATAACAGGTAGGACATAGTCCTAAGCGACAAACGTCAGTAGGACGCGCCTGGACGCTTGAGTTGACGTGCAAAAGTGGCGTTTCGTGTTTTCCCGGCATTAGCGGGGAAATACTCGCTCTAATTAGAATCCGCGGGTGTCGTTTTAGGTCGCTTCGGTTACCGTGTCCGACCACACGCTTAATATAGACGTAGTTGCCGCGAGTGCTGGTTGCACGACGATTCCCGAGAGAAACTTGAACGCAGCCCTACCTCGTGAACTCTTCAAGACTCTATTCTGTTCCCTTTGTTTGTTCGAGGAAAGAGCGAACTTAAGACTCGAGTCCGATCACGCGATGGGAGGATCTCTTAAAACGAAGGAAGTCGTAACAAGGTTGAAGATTGCGGTAAACGCGGGGATCTCGTGCTGGGAGGAAAGGGGGGCGAACGGCGAATCGAAAAGTGGTCGGAGGGGCATGGTAATGATATTTGTAGTCTGGTGGTCGGACATTTGAATAATGGGCCCGCATAATGGATGGTGCGTCGAGTACATATTGCCTTTAGCCGCGTGAACCGCGTCGCGCGTAATTTCATCGCCAATCGTTCACCGTTGTTCCCTTTTTATTCGGTTTGCAGATGCCTCGCCGAGATTAAGCCAAGTTCTGCTCGTTTTAACGATACGTCCGTGGACATTCGTAGAATTAAGGCTGCCGCCATTTTTACGAGCTCGTAGTCTATGCGTCGTAAAATTTATCTTCCGTTTCCATCTCGAACCATCTACTTCTTACTGTCGCAGTTGGCGACGGAATCTTACGCGCTCCATCGGTAATCTCTCTTCCTCTCTTTTCTCTTTCGGATTTCCTTTGACTAGGAAAAGCCCCGGAGAATCTCTGCAAATTGCTCGACGGAGCTTTTTCTATACCGTCGAATCCGCAACACTCTTTTCTCCAACGATCAAATTTTTATCCTTCATTTTTCCGTCGATTCATTTACACGTGGTTAAATTGAAAAAGGAAGGCGTTAAAGGAAGTCGAGTAGAAAACACGAGAGACGATTGTCTGGTTGTAACTGATCGAATAAGTGAGAGAGGGAGAGATTGGTTGGAGAGGTTGCGTTCGCCGGATGTTCATTGTGCGACTCCGTAATCAGACTTGGAAGTTGGAGTCAAAGAGAAACGTGGTGAGGGATTAGGTAATTTCTGTCGTGATAGTGGTATGCATAGAGACGCCTCGCCTCGGCTAGCACAATAGATACATTGATAGAGATTGGTTGGCACGAGCCGGCTCATTTCCTTACGGGCTTTAGTCTCAGATGTACATACATACACGTATGTATGTACCTTTGAAACGCAATCTGATAGGAGTAGCGTGCGTGCGATTACGAGCAATTTATTAGGCATTAGAGTGATACCTACCCAGTACCTATTCCGCATTTATTCGTCTGATCGTACCGGATTCAATCCCCGGTGTCGCAATAACACCGCCAAATGTTTCAAACACTTTTTTCCCCGGAGAAAGAACGACGACCTAAATCCAGATGGTAATATTCCTCTCTCTTTCTCGCGAATCTACGGATATATTTATACGCGTGATCAATTGAAGCTGCAGCGGCCATACGGAGCAGGCAGGCGGAGATTCCAAATGCCAAGTTCGATGTCCGAATTTTTCTTTCGATCTTACCATCTGCCTCTACCCATTTTCCGCGATATTAAACCGAGTCTAAACAAGGATTTACCCTGGATTATTGAATTTCGAGTTAATTGGCGAAAGCGGTTCGAGAAACGTAATTAAATTCGAGGCAAGCTTCTAAGGATTGCTTTCCGTTAGAACACGATGATGTAAACGGAAGATTGTGGAAATGGGGAAACACAGCGAGCAAAGACTGAAATGTAACAATGTTGCAAAACGTTTAATCGCCAGAACCAGATTTACCCAGTGTTCATTGTGCTCGTGTTGATTTCGTTGAGAAATTGTCGGTAAGGTTGTTTTCTCGGATAATACGAGTAATTGGGTGAGAATATAATGGCATACGGAACGTATGTGCGCTTACAGGTCGACGTACTCGACGAAGGTAGGTGTTTCAACTTGAGAATTCGAATTTCCATCAAAGTAACCAGTTCCGACCAGATCTAACGCAACAAGTTCGATCTCTTACCTAACCTATCCTAACCTAACCTAACCTAACCAAGATTCGCACGTAAGTATATACATACATATGTATTATACTCGATCAAGAGAGTCTGCCTCTTCTCCGCTTCCTGGCGCCGAATAAGCCTCGACATCTGATTCCTCGCATTTCGCGGAAGGAAGAAAGTTAGAAATCGTGCTTTGTGAACGCGTAAATGGCTGTCTCTCACATGCAACGAAAAAGAAAAGGAAATTTACCTCGCTACTTCCATCCTCACGCTGGACGTGGAAGGCGATTCGACGATATCTATGGAAGAATACGAAGGGTGGAAAAGCCAGAACAGCGGGAACCTACTGGCACGTAGTGCAATCTCGTGTTAGGCTACCACATTCATAAATTGGTTAGAACTCGGAGAAGTCGTCCGGCATGATCCGATAAATTAGTCAGGTCTACGTTTGAGCCACCTCCCGAGACGCCAAGTTTAACGACAATCGTGATATTCCTCATCGACGAATCACCAGTATCGATCGTAGACGTAGCTACTGTCACCGGGTGGAGATCCCTTCCTGTCGGAAAATTCATCACCCACGCTAGTTTGGAAATTATCGAGAAACTATTCGCGCGAAGGGAGTTATTCTGAAAGGTGACAAAAGCACGTGCAATGCTTAACAATAATTAGCTATCGCCGATATTTTGCGGCACGCGAACTTTCCATCGACTTAGGCAAGTTGAACACGCTCGAATGTTCCCCACGTTTCACATAACGCTGTCAAAAGCAGCGATACCTTGCTCCCGCTTAAAAGCCAACCAGGTTTTTACGGTACGAACTTCCGATAAACTGACTATTAAAGGCAACGAATGTCAATGGAGCTTTTCAAATCGCAGAAACGCTTTGAAAGCGAGAAAGAAGCGAAAAATCGCTGGGACAAAGCGTTTAATGAAATTTTCCGTTGATCGGTGTGTATGTGTACACGCGTGTCATCAGGAATACACGAATCGCGCCACGGTTCGCCGAATCGTTCCGATGTGAATTTTCTGAATCCGCCAGTGGACTTGGGCCAGATTCTCCATTAACGAGGCTCGCAATTATAATTGGAAGGATAAGCATTTCGAGTCGCTGCCAACAAGCGGTCGGCTAACCGTACCCACCGTCGAATTTCATATTCGGATAGAAAGATCTCCGTAAAGAGAAAGTGAATGGTAACGATCGGCGACAGGTTCTGCCTGATAAAAGGGAAAACACGAAGAACGGTTTATAGCGTGCATATTTCCTCGGAAATAATCGTTAAATCCCGGGGAGGCAGGCTCGGAGCGATACCATACTTTCGAGATAAAAGATAGGGTGGCAGTGATATTTTACGAGGGAAGGAAGAAATATCACGGCACGAGTTTTTCAACGGCTGCGAACCGTCCCCTCTCTCGCTAGATTTGCATTGCATCAATCTCGAAAAATGGATTCCCGATCAGATTTACGGGTTCGGAACTGAGCAATCAGACGAATGAGTTTCACAGTTGCCCCGGATCAATTTTTATCTGCGCTAATATCCCGCCGGTTTATTTATTTATTTATTTGCCAATTAAACGCTCGGAAAGATTTTAAAATACGCAACAAATTTCGCCACTCGGTGTCATTGCTCTTTCATTTTGTCCGTCGATTCGGTTTTCCCTCAAAATTTCCAAATCTACTTTCCGCTTTGTCTCTTATTGCGCTACGAAAGCGCCTGGATAAAAGATACGTTAACGTTAATTAAATCGATTTTCAGCCAAGCCTCGAGCAGTCGATGGACATTGGACAAAGAACCGTTCTATTCAGGACCGGTTCGAAAGCGGAGTGAATGAAATTTTCAGAAAGACGAGTTAATAGGGCTAATTGAAAAAGCTCCGTAACCGAATCGTTACCTTTATGACGATGTCAAAATTCACGACAAAACTTTCATGCATATTCAGCGAAAATCGTGCAAGAAATCACGAGACCAGTGATTTCCAGTTTTACGGTGGTACACTTGTAGGACAGTCTGCCCTATCTCGAAAAGGATCGAAACGTTAGACCAGTGCAAGGGGATTGCAATCTATCGATCTCGAAGATGAAGGCTGTTCCTGACATGCATCCTACAGTGTGAGTACAAGCCTGTACTCTTGCGACGAAATTACCGAACAATTGAATTTTCCCCTTTGAACGTTGTAATCGACGAGTTACTTGAACGGCGTTACGTCTGATTTTTATAAACCGTGTGGTACAAAATTTGCGAGCGATCTTCCATGTAGCGATACTAGAAATATCGCAAAGAACATCTCGAAGGAAACGTCGAACAGCGGAACAACTTGTTCTCACTTTTTCCGCAGCGTTTCGACGATAGTAACGTAAAGATAATAAATCCGCTTTACGCAGTATCATTGTCTGTTTCAGTTTTCTCGTTTCTGTAGCTTTTTGTTTTTTAAACACGTACATTTCCGCCTCTGCTTACTCTCGCGCCGAATCTCGAATAGCAAAGACAAAAGGTTGGGCGAATATTTTCTCGGGGAAAAAGCGTGGTTCCTCGTATTTTAAAACTAGGATGTAAACGAAAATAAAACATGGATGCGAAAACATGACGATGCAAAGCGGTGCAATAAAATCATTACTCTTATCTCTCTACCTGTTCTTGCCAAATGCACATTCTCCTTTTTCGCACGTTTCCCGTTTTTCCTTCTTCTTCTCCCGTTGCACGTTTCTCGTCGAGGGTATGAAACCGCAGGATATATAAGTACGTACGTATGTATTTCCGTTCCAATTTGCCATTCGTAAAGATCAAATTTCTCTTCTTTCTCCCGTTTCCTTTGAAACAAAAATCACAGAATATGTACTTTGAGTTTTTGTAAACTCTTCCGCTACATCTGTCGCATGACATACTGAAATTGTGAAGCAGCGACAATATCTTTAGCTGACCTGGTGAAAAAGTCTTTGTCATTTTGCAGTGAATACTTCATCAATGGAGATTATTATTTAATCGGAAGCAACGAAACGATAGGAGCATTAAATTATTGTTAAATTATCATTTACGCGGTATATCAAACGTAATTTCGTCCCTCGTATATTGTCATTCGTATGGTTATATGGGCGGTAATTGTATAAATATCGATAGCAATAAATTAATTGGTGCAGCGTTCCACGCCGAAGGGTTGTCGGTTAAATGTCATCTCTCCTGGAAACACAGTGGAAGGGTGATACGAAGTATTTGGTAAACGTTTCACCGAGAAGAGAGCAGACTTGATGCCGATGAAAAATAGGACGTGTTATTTTTCTCGTTATTTTAGAGCGATGCTCTATCTAAAAGCGATGCTTTCCTCGAAAAGAAAAGTTACTTCCCGCTAATGCCGCACGTTGACGTACATATCTATTATTCGAGCGCCAAGATGAAGATTTCTCTGTCTCGATGATCAAGTTGGTTCTGCCTCGCGTCTCCATACTTTTCTTTTTCTTGGCTCTTCTCCCCTTCCGGATCTATCTTCCCACGTCCCGCCACACGCTCGCTCTCTCTCTCTTTGAATGGATTCGACACGGCTATGGAAATCCCTCGACAAACTTTCGAGACGATACCCTTCTCTAAAAAGTTTTGCCGTTCACTCGTGAACCGGCCGAAAAACTCCACATTAACCCAGCTTCGGTCGACCTTTAGAGGAATTCTCCGGAATTTTGAAGAAACAAACCGATAAATCACTCGAAATTCCACGCTGATAATCCAACGCGATGCTCTCGTCTCTTTTTGCGCCCTTGCGAGAGCAAAACGGTAATATTTGTGCTACCCAAATTAAATTGATCTATTCGATCGTTATTCGCCACACGTTTCGCCTGGAAGGGAGAGCGAATGGAGAGGAAAGGATGATTCGAAAGTGGCGAATTCGGTGAATAATCAAGTTCTCGGAGAAATAGTTCGGAGATTCGGAGTTGCTTTGACGATTGGTCGGCGATACGTAGGAAAGTCGGCTATCGGGCTAGGTCGAAGCTGGAAATTGAATTGGGATATCGAAGTAGAAAGTGGCCGTGCGATGGAAATAAGAAAGGGTCGTTCTCAACTCCTCCTCTCCTCTCAAATCCTCCGGGAAATCTAGCTTTTCTCGGCCGTCCACAGGTGCGTCCACCCGCGATCGTTGTCCTGCAGCAAGTATCAAGGCCAGCTCGTTGACCGTGGAATTGGTGCCCGATACGCTTACGTGCCTCCTAATTACTCTACCCTTCCTCTTTATCGCTCTAATTGCGGCGAACCACCCCTCTCCTCGTTTTCGAGGAATTCAAGAATGGAGATTCCGAAGATTTCTCGTATCGTCGAAGAAGGAGGAGTACTCAATTTCGCTAAGTAAAGGGATTTCGCGCGAACAAGTAATAACGTTTACCTTTAACCCCGAATCTTTCTGTATCCTCTGCTTGGGGCTGCGATTAATTTTCGCAAAGCCGAACGAAGCGTTGGTTCCCCGACGCGCGGTAAATTGTCGCTGGAACAATTTCTTTGGTGAAACGGCGACGCGGTGGGAGAAAAGTGGCGAATGTTTGTTCGCGCGTATCACGCCGTCGAGTAAAAGCACACCGTTTCCTTTTACTGTCCTTCCTTCCTCTTAAGAATCGAAGCTGTTCGAGTAGCGAGCAACTCAAGCAACGTTGTCACGCTCCCGTCTCAATCGTAATTACTGGAACGGGGTGAAAGGCTTAGGTGAGCTAGAATTGAAAGGAAAGACCACGCGGAGGCTTTACGTTCGCGGAACCATCTCACCGAGGACTTTCAAATTGAACTCGGGGCACAAGCTTATTTTCACCCGATCCTCGTATCTCCATTTGTCCGTGAAACTATCTGGTATGCAAAAGGAACCGTTTAATTGCCGGCATCGATTAAAGGTCCACGTGTGCGAGCAATCAGCTTTACACAAGCAGCTACAATTCGATCGTTTCCCTGATTACACGGCCGAGCTGCACACCTTTGCACCCGCTTAATTGCCCACGTCCAAGTAACCGGTAAAAATGACACTTTTCACGTTCCAAATGGTTCGCGGAACACTCGTAACAACGCTTGTAATTTCAATTAGAAATGGTCTACGACTACGCTAGTTAACGTTCCAAGGTTAAAAAGAAGAAGGATGCGCGTACTCCGCGGTTCCCCTGCCGGTAGCCGCCAGCAGAGATGAGATTTTCCTTCCAAGCTCTCCGTACTTACTTAACGAAGATTATATCGCAACTTGGTTCGTTAAAATTAATTGAAATTAATTAAGGACCGGCCGGTATGTTTGCGAAAGAAAACTCTTTTACGCGGAAGGGTATCGCAGCTTGAACCTCGTCGGTTCTATTTAATTAAGTTATTCGTGAAATCGTTATACGTCGGGGAGAAATAAGACGGGGGAAAACAGGAGGGAATGTCTGAAGGGAAGAGAACCAGTTGATGGGAACCAATGGAGGAGAAACGAGACGAAGAATTCCGCGAAGTAGAAGCTGGATTAGCAAGTGGGCTTGGGATTGTTTGAGAAGAGCGCATTAAACGTTGATGCGACGAAAAGTAGTGCTCTCGCAGAGCTGAACGGGAACAAAGGACGAAGAGCGGCGAGGAGGATAGGGGAAGAAGGCAGACGGGGAACGTAAAACAGGCTACGCTGCTGACTTTATAGATTCGATTATTCGCGCTTGCTGCCTGTGCAGCAGTTCTCTTGACCCGGCCGAGCAGCCTACGAGAGACAGACGAGCTTCGCGCTACCGGGCATAATTTTAATTTATAGGCGAGTCTGTTCTGGAAACGGTTTTAAAAATCGTTATGCGAAGGGGCCAACCCTCGATCGCCTACAGTCGACGGAAATGAACAAGAGAGATTTCTCTTGACGTGGAACGCCCCTTAGTTTTGTTTCTTTTCGTCGTTTCCTCTGCGACGGCACAGACGGGAAGAACGTCTGGAGCGGAAGTTGAAACGGCTGCGCGGAAAAATGGCGCCTTGCGACGGAAATTGGTACTTGCACCCTTTAATTTCGAGTTGATCGAAGAGACCGAGAGTCGCTCAACTATAAGGGACCGCGCTCGATCGTAACGCAGTCTACGAAAGGCTAGGATGTATCTTTGATCGCGACGAAGGGAAGCGGAAATTTTCAAACTTAATATCGAAAATGGTGGTCGTTTACGCGAGAGGAATCTCTCTGGACCGGTTCACTCTCGAGAAAGCTGCAAAGGGTAAAGAGCGAAGATTGCACGAGGATTGACCAATCACGGAGGATGCTTAGAGAGTAACGGGACAAAGGAGGAACGTCTCGTTTCGCGGAATCCAGCGTTGGAGCAGCTAGAGACGAGGTCCCTTCGAGACAGCCACGGGTCCATTCGTGGACGTAGAGGGATTAGCATAGGAATTACTTCCGGCTGGGCGATAAAGCCGAAGCAAAACCTTCAAAGCTGGAACGAAGGTCGTTGGGCAAAGCGCGCGGTGTACTACTTCCAGAGAGGAAATTGGCACGCGGCGTCGAACCATCGAGGAGAAGGTGGGTCAGCCCGTATTATTCCAATTCGGAAAGAGTCGATCTCTCACCTCCCGTAAAGTCCGCCTTTACGGATCGGTTCCTTTTTTCCCCGAGGAAACGCATACACGGCTCTGGACGTTCTTATACGAGCGGATCGTAAGGGGCGAGGAATAATATCGCGAGCGGAACGACATTTGAAATGGCGCGTAACGGGTCGAGAGAATAAACTTTATTACGGGGAGCCTCGGATGCGGGGGATTTTAAACGGAAGGGGAGGATGATGGAAAAGTCGCGAGAAGAGCGGGCGGACGAGGAAGAAACGGCGACGTTAATATTCCTGCTTTATATCGAATCCGGTAAGACAAAGTAAAAAAGTTTTCCTCGGAGGGAATGCAAGTGACGGACGCCGTTTCCGCTTCTTCAACTGGCTCTCCTTTATTAGATATCCCCCTCCCACCTCCTTCCGAACCGACCGGTGAATTGAATTAAAGGAATTATCTCGACGGCGCGGCGCGGCAATACGGTAATTAGCACGATCGTGAAACGTCTCAGTTTGGCCGAGGGAAGATTCGAGAGTATCGGACCGGCCGTTGCTGCTCGATCGATGCGTTTTTACGCTTTATCCTGGTGGCTTTAAAAATTTCATTCCGTTCCATTGGTGTTCCCCGAGCTGTCCCGATGTACCTACTTCCGCCATAATAAAAGGAAAGTTTCACTCCTCGAGCCGAGTACGAAAAGCGAACTTGGATTCTCGGGTTAGCTCGCGTCGGGGATAAATGCGATTTCGTGGTTTCGAATTGCTCCTATCGCCGCGTCTCTCCCTCTACTTCCTTCAACTGACAATACGTTCGAAATTCCAAATTCAAACGCACTTGTTCGATTTACGCTCGATTGTACCTACTGTACAAACAGGGGCGGACCTTCTTCGAGAGTATCTTTCGCGTATTTGCACGTGCAACGAACCTACTTGCAGCGAATTCGGTACAGTTTCGCTAATGTGGGATGTCGTGCAAAGTCTGGTGTTTGTCACTCGCCAAGAGGCGCATGCCAAGCCGTAAACCGTCCGAAAATGCCTACAGTAATATTCTTTTATACAGGGGACATCTACTCTCGATACCTTTTTACATCCCTTTTCAACGTCCCTGCCGTCTATTCAAAGCTTTCCCTTGATTTCAGCGTCAACTCCCGGCATGTTACGTGAAGTTTTCTCATCGACGTTCGCTCGAAGCGCGATTAATAAACTTTCGTGCGATATTTCATCTGCCGCAACCAAAGACAACCCTCGATCGCTCTTTCTTTTTTCCCTTCGTTCAAAATCTAAGTCTGTCGGCGGGTTCGATCCTATTCTCGACTCTGGCAATTTCGTCTCCAAACGCCCGTGAAAATGTAAAGCTAACGAAAGGAGAAAGTACCTTGTTATTCTTCGTTCTCCGGCAGCAGCAGCAGCGCACATCGCCACCATTTCGCCCCGCGGCTGAGGTTTAAGCAAGAAGTGTTTTCAAAATTCACAGAACGAATAGCTGCTAAGCTCGTTCTCGCTGTGCTTTCAGACCGCCTCTTTCTCTCTCGCTCATCAGCATCCGCCAATCCCGGCATTTCCATTCCTCGGTTAAACGTGCTTTCTTTCTCCTACCCAACGTCTTCCTTCAACCCCGTTTCCGCTTACCCAGACAGATTCCTAGGCGCCTTGCGATTTTCTCCTCGCCACCTCCGTCCGCCCTCGTCTCCCTTTTCTTCTTTTTCCTATATCGCGCTTTGTCGCACCATCCACTCTCAACCCTTTCCACGCACTCCCAGTCGAGCGTCGCGGCGTCTTGATATTATAACAGAAGACAGCCATAAATTATAACGCTTTGTGTTAGAAGCGTCTCCTTATTTACTCGCTTCGTTCATTTGCTACTTTGCCTCTCCATCCGCTTCTACGCTCTCTTTCTCGACCGTCTAGAAATCGTTACCGGTTCTCTTCCTTCTGCCCCCTAATCCCGTTCCTGCGAGCCGACGAATGAAATGGGGAGATATAAGTGTTTCCCTGGGCGAGTGCAGCGTGCTTACAAAATGAAACTGTTACGTAGGAGATTCAAATGAGTCGCGAAATTACGCGAAGAACGCGGTACTCGAGGTGCAAGTTTCCCTCGGATGAAATGATTTCGCAGCGAGCTGCGCGAAAAAGCAGCGTGCTCTTCAAAAAGATCCTTCGTTCTGTTTTCACGTTCTGTTTCCTTCCGAGAGGGGGAGATAATAGGTGGAAATCAGAGGTACGAATGCAGGAATTGGTATAGGGGAAAAGGGAGCGACGCAGGACCGGTTCGAGTTTCAAATCCACTTTGACGAGGGGAACAGAACGATTGGTTTGATCGGACTGTCGCGTCGGCTGTATACGGATCATTCTGATACATTCGATTTAGGTGGTCGTGCGAGCAGGCGGTGGAAACGTGCGCGTGGATAAAAGGATAAAATAAAGGGAAATTTATTTCGGCCGGCTTCTTCAACGGGGGAACTTTACGCTCGAACGTGTACACCGCGCGACGATCAATTAACCACCGGAACAGCCTTCTTTTTCATTACCGGAAAACCGGTGGACCGAGCTTCCGAAAGTAACGATACAGTTTTCCACAAATTTTCTCGCGTCGCGATGGCACGAATTCAACGGCAAACTGCTTCGTGTCGAAACGCTCTCACGGTTGGCGAGTATCGATGGTCGTGAGATACACCTACGGTCCTCTGTAATAAGCTGTGTATATGTACGTGGCTCGGTTAAAAGAATGACAGATAACTGAACGGTTCGCTGTAGAGGGAAGGAACATTTCTTACTTTAATTCGAATTCCCAGGATAGTTGTTCGCGTAGCTTGGAAGTTTCTCCGAGGAAATAGTTGCTCGACACTCGAGATTCCCCGTGGAACGATCGTAGTCCGAGGGAGCCCCGATTCGCCGCAGCTTACGTTTTAAAGATCTGCGTTATATCATACCTGTACAACTATGTATATACGTATAGGAACGCGTGGGAGGCTAGAGTAATGGACGAAATAAAAGGGCTCTCGTCGGTCAGGGAATAAAGCCGTGTGCCAGAGATGGGCAGAAAAAACAAGGGAGAAGAAAGGAGAAAGAGGAAGCACACACGTACGCACGCAGACGCGGATCGGCACGCGAGCAGGCCGGCGTAAAAGGGTTGCGGCGAGACTGTAAGGGGACGAATGAAAACCGAGCGAGCCGGAAGACTGCTCGTTACGGCAGCTTCAAGTGTTCGCACTCCGCTCACGCGAAGCTCATTAACGATCGAAGAGGAGGTAATGTGGAATAATTAATTTCACTCGCTAAGGGACGAACCCTTTCGCGACGTTTCAAACGTTCTCGATTTTTCGAGTACCTAACCTCCTACGGCGTCGGTCATTCTCGAGGGTATTAATCTCTGTTTTGCAGAGCTGTCGTCCAAGGATACGCGATAAGAATGACCAAAGTGTTTGACAACGCACGAGATCGTTGAACGAGCGTGGTAATTAATTTTCCACGTCTCGCGATAATCTAGCTAGCGTAATTCGTTCGGGGCGACTATTGTTTTAGGGGAACGTTCGTGACCAGAATTGCGGACGTTCGGTTGCGAAAACGTCGGTGTACCTATCTCGCAAGTGCCCTACCATTACGATGCTATCAACGAACTTTCCTTACTCCGCACAGCTGTTGTACGCGTTTCGCGATTTCCCTTTTTACCGAATACCGATTAAGTTCCCACCTAATCCCCCCGAGGCAGGAGACGCGATCGACGAGGAATTTTGCGATTCGACGAATGCGGTGAACGGTGCGGTATTGTACGCGACAGACGCAAATCAGAGAGTGGAAAAGAGCCGATACGCCGATTAAGGCTGCGGAAACTGAACGACAAGCTCGTTAGACGCGGTGAAACATGGCGGAGCGGTAATGAAGAGGCGCCATCAGCCAGAACTTTTGTCTTATCGTTTAACTTTGTACAACTTGGAAAACACCGTGAAAATTAGTGGAGATTTTTCCAGAAATAACCGCCTTCCTACTTCCCCCGATTTCGACTACATAATCCACTTTAGCTTAACTAGAGCTTCGTCTAGTCCGACGTTTGTCCGACTATCTCTTTCCCCTATCTCCTTGCGAGTTCAGTCGGTTTCAGTCGGTTTTAATCGGTCTAATAGTGGCGCACCTTTGAATCAATCGTTTGATAACTGCAGAGGAAGTTGTGCGACGTTACCAGGGTCCCTCACCCTCGTCTCTCCCCCTTGCTTTGTTGTCCCTATCGAATCATCTAGGTTTATGCGTTTGTCCGACGTCTCATTGTTAGTAGAAGAATATATTAATATCGATACAAAAGAAGGTAGGAGTAATTAAAAGGGTGATCCTCCGTGCACAGCAGCGTGGTTCGCTGGATTTAGTAATTTCCTCGTTGACGATCGCGAGTCAAGGCTCGGCTATTTTTTTGCCCCGAGAGCAGACGTCATTTCCGCTTTTATTTAAGGGACTACATGGGACTTCTCTTTTAAGGGACTTCTATCTCGAAATTAGTCTCTCGGTTAGGTCGGCTGCGTAATTATGGTCGTTGATCGAATATTCTTAAACTTTTCCACCGTGCACTCCACGTCGGTCGAAACGAGCCCTTGTGATTCTCGAACGCGGCAGCCCGTTCCTTCACGGTGCCCGATCGCCGCAGGAAATCGTGTACGAGAAGGAAAATAAAAGACCTCCTCCGTCAGATGGCAAGCTTTCCCCGATGTCTCGGGGCTTTTTCGATCGTTTCACCCGCTAGACTGCGCGGCATTTGCTACCAAGTTTTTGCAAATTACGAAGAGCCGGCCGGCGAGACAGGCGCGTGGGATGAGAACGATTGCAGCCGGATTATGGGCGAAATTTTCGCGGGGAAGAGACGAGGCGTGGGGAGGGGGAGGTGGGAATTCCGGCATTTATCAAATGCCATCGTTGCCATTCGCGCGGAAAAGTTTTGTCCAGCGGCGAGGAGCAGAAATGGATTACGGGAACGAGGTGAAGTCTTCTTCCTCTTCCCTTTCATTTTTACTCGGCAACCTCGCGGCGATAGCCTTTGCATCTTCTCAAAGTTTCTGCGACTGTCGCTTTAAAAGTGCCGGATAAGAAGGAAAGCTTTGGAATTATGGTAATCCGGTAGCTTGTCGAGGGGCTACGAGCCGCGACCGAGCGGAACGGTGTATGGTTTTATTTTTGAATTCTCGATGCGGAAGGGCAGACTGCTCGAAATCTCCTCGATTTGTTAGTCCAAGCGATCCTCTCGTTCCTTCCCTCGCTTTACATCCTGTGTCCCGATGTTCCTAAATCGAATCAGCTGTGGAGCAGAGACGACGCACAAACGTGTAACGCAACTTGGAACAAGCTCGTTAGTTGGAACAAGATCGTTTTCGTCGCTCTTCCAACAGGTGTAATACCGACGCGATGAAACTTCAGCCCCGCGAGGAAACATACATAGGTTACCGAGACTTGACTCGATTCCCTCGCGGTTAAATTTCGACAGCGTTCGTTAAAAAGAACCGCGTTGCACAGGGGGCGGTTTGGAGCGCGTACGAGGGATAAAGGTGCCAGCGGAAAATCCAGCAGAGGTAACAGGTCAGAGAAGCCGAGGGGAAAAATGACTATGTATGTAGTGTGCTTCACGCAATTCGTTATACAGTCACACCTCTCGATTCTCCGCTGTCACTTGCGCATTTTCCAATATTTCGTTAGAAACGCGCTAAATTCATTTCCCAGCGAAGAGAGAGGAAGAACGTTATTTATACGAGATTTCGTAAGATCGTGGCAAGCCCTCGAAATAAACTGTCGCGTGGGGAGTGGAAACGGTTCGGTTCGACCTCTCCTCTCGGTCGATTCACCGCCAAGCCAGGGAACAGTTTTCGCGAGATTTCATCAGTTCCCCAGAAACGACATATAACATCGGTGATTCCCGGTTATTTCGCCGTGAATTTTCCACGAGAACTCTGGATATCCCGGTGGAAAGTAAGATCGGCTGGCATTTACTTCTAAGCCGACAGCTCGTGTTCTCCGTCTGCGGCCAGCGAGACCGCCTCAACTTTTCAATTTCCCTTCTTCTCGGTCGTTTTTCCCCTCGCTCATCGTGCGCCGTGAGATTCGTAGCGTAACTATTGGATAATCTAATCGGGCGGTGTTGCAGAACTGCTACGGAGGAACAAGCAAATTGTCCCTGGGAAAATCCTCCGGAATTCACAGTTTTTTGTCCCTACCCCCGACTCATTATCCCTTTCGTACGTGCATTTTAATTCGATTGCGAGAACCGTGGGAGGAAACGTTCTATCCTCGCGGAGGTCAACTACGGGGGTGGTTGGGCTGCTTCTTCGTGATCGAACGCGTTACTTGCGCGTGGAAATGTGACAGATTAGGAATAAAAGATGTACTATGTACGGAGAGGGTTTGTCTTTTTTTTCGTTGCTTTAATCCTTGGAATAATTGTTATCTTGGTTTGGAAACATCGTTGGAGGATGGATACTTTGGAATGGAATGATAATTCAACGGGAGGAACATTAGAAATCATGCAGTTTTTCAATGGAAGAGTTTCATTTTGGGGGCTGTAACAACGAGAGAGACCAGAAGGATTGTTGTCTTGTCTGCCGTCAGCGTTCAAAGCGGAAGGATCGAGAGTATCATCAGGAGCATCGTCGTAAATGAAGTATTACCAGGTTAGTTGATTTCTCAAATAGAAATTATTCCAATTCTTCCCTTTTAATAATAGTTATTGTAAATTGGAGCGTAATTGAATGTTTAAAGTTCATATTTATGATAAATTTTCAATTGCTTCAACATTGCTAAGAACGTAGGTAGTTAAATTAAGTTTCTGCTTTACTTTCAAGTGCTTTAATTGCAGGATAATTAGTGTTTCTTGTTAAATAACAATTTAGATGATTGTTCATAAGTAGTGGAAGTCTTAAATAACAATATTGTATGCTTTAATTTAATACAACAGCTTCGGATGTTAATTTAGCATTGAACTAACCATTGTATTCGGTATATCAGTGAGAAATTGTTTATAACTTTTATTAACAATTGGTAAAATTAATGTTCTTTGTTTGTGAATTACAGATGGACCTTCCAGAACACCGTAGAAGTCAAGGAAAGGACTTGAACACAAGGAAACACGAAGAAATGCGATTATTTATTAAAAAAACTATTATTTATTGTAAAATTATTGTACAAAATGTATTTTACAAAAGGTTACAATATAGAAAAATTAATGTTCTTTTCGTATGAATTACAGGTAGACGATCCAGGACATCGGAGAAATCAAGGAAAGGACTTAAACATCCGAAAAAACGAAGAAATGCAATTATTTATCGAAAGATCAATTATTTATTGTTCAATTATTGTACAAAATGTATATTACAAAAGGTTACAATATACCAGTATTGTTTTACAGCATTTTACAGTCTATTTACTTCTCCTTTGCGTACCAAATCCATTTCCTTCTGCAAAAAACCCATTGTTTAAACAATTTCCCGTTGAAAAATTGAATAAACAAAGCCCAGAAACCATCAGGAAGGGGTGAAAGTCGAAGAAATGGAAAAAATCCGGAAATTCTAGCGAAAACTACGAAAATTAGGCGACGATTTCGAAAATCGCGCGAATATACTCGTTCGGTGCTCGAGTCCTCGAGAATTCCTGGAATTTACGTCATTTCCGAGAAATGACGAAATTTCCAAGAATCGAGGCTCTTCCAAGAATTGACCAATGGGCCTTCGAAAATTTCGGAATTCGTGGAATTTGGTCATTTCCGAGAATCGAGTCACTTCCAGGAATCGACCTCCTGTCGTATCATGTTCGCCTATTAGAAAGTCGATTTTCAGCCAAAGGGTCTTCGAAAATTTCAGTCCTCGAGAATTCCTGGAATATACGTCATTTCTCGGAAATGACGAAATTTCCAAGAATCGAGGCTCTTTCGAGAACCGACCAAAGGGGGTCTTTGAAAATTTCAGTCCTCGAGAATTCCAGGAACTGACGTCAACGTCATTTCCAAGAATCGACCTCCTATCACATCATGTTCGCCTATTAGAAAGTCGATTTTCAGCCAAAGGGTCTTCGAAAATTTCAGTTCTCGAGAATTCCTGGAATTTACGTCATTTCTCGGAAATGACGAAATTTCCAAGAATCGAGGCGATTCCAAGAAGCGACCTCCTGTCACATCATATTCGCCTAATACAAAGTCAGGATTTTCGATTTTCGAAAATATTGGTCAATTCTTGGAAGAGCCTCGATTCTTGGAAATTTCCTCATTTCCGAGAAGTGACGTATATTCCAGGAATTCTCGAGGACTCGAGCACCGAACGAGTATATTCGCGCGATTTTCGAAATCGTCGCCTAATTTTCGTAGTTTTCGCTAGAATTTCCGGATTTTTTCCATTTCTTCGACTTTCACCCCTTCCTGATGGTTTCTGGGCTTTGTTTATTCAATTTTTCAACGAGAAATTGTTTAAACAATGAGTTTTTTGCAGAAGGAAATGGATTTGGTACGCAAAGGAGAAGTAAATAGACTGTAAAATGCTGTAAAACAATACTGGTATATTGTAATCTTTTGTAACATACATTTTGTACAATAATCTTGCAATAAATAATGGTTTTTTTAATAAACAATCGCATTTCTTCGTGGTTCCTTGTAATGCTGTAAAACAATACTGGTATATTGTAACCTTTTGTAATATACATTTTGTACAATAATTTTGCAATAAATAATGGTTTTTTTAATAAACAATCGCATTTCTTCGTGGTTCCTTGCGTTCCAGTGCTTTCCTTGGCTTCTACGGTGTCCCGGAAGGTCCATCTGTAATTCGCAAGCAGAGAACATTAATTTTACCAATTGTTAATGAAAGTTATAAACAATTTCTCACTGATATACCGAATACAATGGTTAATTCAACGCGAAATGAATATATTCTGCTGTTGTGTTAAGTTAAAGCGTACAATAATTTTATTTAACACTTCCACTACTTATAAACAATCACATACAGCTGACTGAGAATCATTTGTCTAACCCATGTATCTATGTACATCGTAACTATCCCTCAAGCAAGACAGTGTATGACCATCCTATTTTTCCCTTACTTTGTCAGGCGATCACGTCAGTAGCCTCTCGCTTTGCCGGACAATAACAGGAGCAATGAGTCGCCCAATCTGTCCGTTTCAGACGCCTGCTAGATCTCGGTAAATTCGGAGCGAGGGAGAGAGGAAGAAGGAATGACCAGTGTTTCTTGTTTTCCTTGGCCGCAGGAACGGCGGAAATCTAGATTTTATCGCGGAAATTGTACGCCAGAGAGGTTGGTAATATATGAAAATAGTTATGCCGGGGATATCTCGCCGCGCTCCGCACCGCCATTTTTCATGGACGACAATCTAGGAAGAAAAGGGAGGCGGCACCTGAAGAAGCGCGTAATTTCAGACGAGCTATAAAGTTGCTGCAAACTTTCGAACGTTCCATTCCATTAGGTGATATGCTTGCCTCGCGACTGTAAACGAAAAGCCGTAATGGCTAAGAATTAGCCGCGGGTATCGCCCAACTCCTCTCGATGGTTAAGCAAGAAGTAAAAGCGTTAACTGTATCCTATCGCAACGAATTCCGTCTGGTATTATGGCGGATCATAGCCACCGCGGAGGAAGCCAATTCCGTCCTTTTCATTGCGCGGATTTCATTAGGAACGAGGAGCTTGAAAATGACGTCTGGGTAATTCCGGAAATCAACCGGAAATTACAGCGGCGTGTACATTGTTGATCGCCGAACGTTGCAGGTGAACTCGGCTGAAGGAAAATCGACGTGGCACGTTTAAGGCGCAGGTTCAGGAAAAATCTATTTCGTTGAATAGAGCTCGCGATTCTGAGCCGGCGTGAGGTGTATCCGGTTTAATCCAACGAATGGTGTCGCGTAACGCAGCGAATGGAACTCGCACGTTTTCACGCTCGTTAAAGCCTAATTCGCGGAACGACGAAACCGCGAGCCAACTTTGATTTTCCCGCCCTTCGCAGGTTGCGCAACTCGGAATAACGATTCCATCGCGGAGCGAAGCAACAGACCGGTCCAATTGAGATTCATCGACGAAAAGTTGCAAACTCGAACGGTCTTGGCCGCACTCGATAATTTATCGCGGCGTTAACTGTTCAAGTTCGGAGCGTGTAATCTCTTTTGGCCGAGCGGAAACAGCTAGCTGCCGCTCCGCGATAATCTGTGTGCGCGGGCCAATCGTTGCAACTCGGCCCATAAAGGACACGCGAACGATCTCCGAGGGTCGATTCGTTCGTAGAGAAAAGCATCAAGTGCTGACCGAGGCGATAGAGGAGAATCTATTGTAGGACGAGGGAGAGACAGATGGAAAGTTGGCTGGAGTCGACGTATGCAGCTGGTCGAAGGCAGTTTGCCAACGACGATATCGATCTTCGCAGGCGATCGGTCGAGCAGGCAAGTAACGACGAATAGATTAGCGCGGAATTCCGGGTTCGAGCAATTTGTCAAGCGTGCTCCCTTCGAAACGTAAGCTCCACGTGGCAGCGGCACTCGAATCCGACAGAAAGGCGCGTTCACACGGGCGTAGCTAGAGGCGAAGTGGAAGTGTAGCAGGGTGCCGGTTGTATCCGGCGTCGTGTTATTGAATTTGAAATTTACGAGTTTAATAGAGACTAACATAAGTTGGCACGCTCGTAATTCAAGAGAGGTTGCGTGTCCGGCAGGCGTAACTGGCAGAAATACTCTTCTTTGAACTCCCTTCAGAGGTAGCAACCCTTTCCGCTTCCCTGCCACCATCCTTTATTCCCCGGGCCAGCTTTCGTTCCGCTTCTCGAATCGAGCAGATATCCCGCCGAGTACCGAAACCAGAAGAAGAAGAAGAAGCTCCGGATGATTTAAGGCGCGTTCCCGCGACGTTCAACGAAAAAATATGTCCGGGAAAGTTCGTGGAGCCACCGAACGGGCATATTGTGCGCAAGGACGAAAGTGGAGCGAGGAATTTGCCGAGCAAACTTGTTGGAGCAAACGAGCTCGCTATTTATGCGCCCTTGGAACATTTAAACGTGTCTCACCCCCTCTTCGAAAGTCCTCCCAAATCCAAGTCTCTTCTTTCTGCCCTTCGCCCTTGAATTCGAAAGATTTTCATGCGTATAAATATGAAGAGACGCCGTGGGGATAATTGGATTATTGTCTCGAGTATAATTTCGGCGCGGCGGTTAACTTCATTATCCGCGACGTTGTCAGCGAGCTTCGACGCGATCGCTTATGCGGTGGTGGCGAAAGGGTGGGCGCCTCGCGTCGCTCCCTTTTACCTCCGATAGACAGCCCTCGCGTTTCCCCGACCTATCGGTGTCGACGTATTGAGACGATGTAATTGCGCGGTAAAGCGTTGCGGTAAGTAATCTTGCCGTGTAACGAGATTCACCGTCTCTCCTGCAGTTTATACATATACTATACCAGCTAGTTACCCTCGGAGAGCCGCTTCGTTTAATTGCCGCCCTAATAAGGCGGCAATTACCCGAGGCAGGTGAAATTTCCATTTAGAATCTTTTTCGTTTGTTCGCGAACGTCTATTTTCCCTCGGGCCATCAAACGTTCGTTGTAACGGTTCGCAACTATTTAATCTCCGTCGTCGTTCTTGCAGGATTTCGTAGCCGACTTGATGGATGACGTCCCGTTATTCTTCTTATATTCCCTCGCTGGACTCTACCCCGGGGCTCCCGGCCATTTCCCCACTTATTGTTTATATTTCAGTCAGGAGGACAAAGTGTCTTGGTATTTCTCGTAACTTTAGCGGCTGCATTGGTTTTTTTCGACGGGACGAAAGAACCGCCCTTTGCTCTCTCCTCTTCCTGGCCGCGTCGAGTTACCGGGCCCGGCGTTATTTACCTTCCTTTCTCGCTGCGGAAAAAAGATATTTCTCAGCTGGCAATTTTGTTGCCGTGCCGTTCCAATGGACCGTTCCGCTCTGTACGTGGTCCGAATTGATCGAACCACGGAAGCGCGTACGTGCACACACGTCTAATTTACGTGCAAGCCCTGACGAAACGTTGGAGAAAGGTCGCGCGAGTATCGACGGCGAAAGTTTCGAATTCGTCGGAGCAGGACTGCGCCATCTTGCAGAGAGAGAGAGAGAGAGAGAGAGAGAGAGAGGAAACAGCTTTACGATTAATAGCGGTAATTTTACGTGGACACGGGGCCGTGCTCGACTCGGTTAACTGAACTCGTTTACCTTCTACGCTGGCTTTTCTATCTCGCGATAAATAGAACGTTACGGCGGGGCTTCCGCGTCGCCATTAAGACGAAATTCGAAAGAGGGAGCGAAACGGAAGAAGCGAGAAGGGTGTACAATCGAGCCGGAAGTCGGTCGAAATCGAAAAATTAATCGAGTCGATTTTCTGCTGAATAGACTCGATATGAATTCTCGCGAATCGGCTTTTTGTCTCGCTCGCCTCACTCCTCACTTTTTCCTCCCGATTCATCCACCGTCTATCACATTCGGCCGGCGCGGCGACCGGATAAAACGAAAGAGCAATTTATTGTTCTGGCGCCTCGTTATCGTCCGCTAATTACATCGCATCGTACCCGATTACTCTACCTACCGGAATAGTAGCGATACGTAACGATGGTTTATATCGCGTGATTTGTAATTTGCGTACGGTGCTGTTCGATTAATTTTAAAATGGTGTGTAAAGAGCACGAAGGGAGCCATGCGTTAATAAGAACCACGCTGTTTACCTTCGCGATGCGACAGTTGATTCGGTATTTGCGGTATCGCCACCGCGTCGCCTACATATATTTTCTGTTTGTCTCGGATTTTCTTTGAATTTTTCGAGGAACTCGTTAACGAACGCACGAGAAAAAAAGAAATGGTGACAATTGAGACCGAGTTCGCGACGACCGAGGCAGATTGCGCTGGAAGAAAGAGATTTTAGGTGGATAATTAAAACTTGAATGAACAAGGACCAAGGGCGGGGGACGCGTCGCGTTCCCACAGCTCTCCGCAATAACCGGCGAATTTGCTTTTGGATATATTGCCATTTAGTGCTCGCCGCCCGAGCCTTCGCGACCCGTTATTACCCACCGGAACTGAATTACAACTACTAATTAATTTACCAAGGTGAATCAGCTGCGCTGATAACGCTGGTTACATCGGGCAATGAATTGAAATCGCGGAAACATCTCACCGCAGTCGCTGTTCAAATTACTCGTTCGTGGAACCGATAGCGGGGCAAAACAAACCTAATCCCTCGATATTATTTTACAGGGGAAACGCGGCAACGTTCTTCTCCGACCGATCGAATACCGTTTCGTTCCTACTACATTACCACGGCGAAGGAGTTACGACGCAGGTAATTGGATCTGGTAATACGCAATTAAAACAATTTACTCCTGGCCCCGTCTGTCCTAAATCGACGCGGTCGCGCGACCACCGTTCATATGTAGTTATCGGACGTCACGTGCTCGTCCGTCACCACGGCAGAACACGCATACAACAATGAAATTATACCCACCGTGAAATACCGGTTGCAAACTGGAAACAAGCCGATTTCGGCGATCGTTCACGGATTTATGTTACTCGTTATATCGCCGGGTCGTTCGATCTAACGATTATGGAAAACGATCCCGGCCGACAAAATTGCACGGATCTGAAAGCGATTCTCCACCGGGGGGGAAAAAAATGCCTCCCCAACAGTTACTCGAGGTTAACGGAGCGATGTTAAAGCGTAGGGAACCATACATTTTCCTACCTGTTCCCTTCTAAACTTGGTCGTGTCGCGACGAAAGCGTCATTTATACCATGTATATCGAAACCTACGCGATTTCACAGACACGTTACAAAGTCCTACACTTTCCTCGCGGTTCGATGAATATTTTAACGCGACTATGAATAAATTAATCTCGTCGTCGTCGTCGTCGTCGTCGTCGTCGTCTCGCCACTCTTCCAATTTCACACGTAACCTTCTCGAACACGCTCCGCGTAAATTTCGTCTGAATGATAACTTCGGGAGATTAGGAAGTAACCGAGATAGTTTGGCCGACGATAATTACAGCCAAGGGGGGAAAGACGACAGCGGTCCGTTCAGGGTCGATGATCTTTATCTCCCCTGACCCTTCTTCTTCGCGGCAGAGTCCGAGTCGCGAAAGTGTTGGTATCGAGAAGTGGGCGGAATAAGAATAACGCGAAAGAGGAAACTTACCTTAAAACCGAGCAATCGTCCACCTGCGATCTTTCTTCGATAACTGCCGCATCAATTTTGAATCCAGTTTCGACGCATCGTCGAGAAACTGTTCAACGTTCTTGCACCGAGTTCTTAGCGCTCTTAATCCGCGGCGAACAGCATTAGGATATCGCGTAAAAGGAAAAGAAAGAAAAGGGAGGCGAGGTTTTATATTCGCTAATCCCTCCCAATACACTTTGTTCCCCTCGATTCCATTACGCTATTAAAACCTAGTAACTTGGCGGAGGCAATTAAGCGGGCAATTAAGGACAAATTTTACGTCTCGCGTTCAGATTTTCTCCCCCTTTGGGAATAACCTGGAAGCTGGCTTCAGCAGCGGTAAGAAACGGAGAGAAGCGAATGGAAGTTTCGAGCACCGTCATCGCGGGCATTGTTCTGCTTGATCAGCGCGGCCATTCGTTAGAAAACAAGCTTGTAGAGCGATGCGTCCAGGAATGTTTACACGTTCAGCAACGTGTTTCCGGGGAAACAATGATGAACCAGACCCGTGCAACGCCAGCAACTCAATCGGATCGTGTTACCGGAGCCATTAGTTGGACCAGCGGAACTTTGCCGCCACTAATCACGCCATTGTCCGTTGCATTTCACCGTGACAAATCCTCCGCGTTGGTCACACCCAGGGAAAAAGAGCAAAAAATAGCGGAAAAATCCCCGGTGAGAGACAGCGCTGGCAATTTCGATCGAACAACCCGTAGAGGGCGAACGTTCCGTGACAAAATTCCAGGAAAAACAGTTAGGTTCGGCGCGCGATCGCCGATGGTATAAAAGAACCGAGTTGGCGGTCGTTGTTTCGTCAATTGTTGCGAAGGTTCGAAGGGAAAATTGAGAAAGGATAAGCGGCGGACGAGTCGCTTATCGGGACACCGATGTTATGCAAGCAGTTTGTACATAGAATTCTAGCGAATCGAATCCGGTTGGAGAGAATAGGCGGGAGAGCACATCTACCGGCAGAATGTACATAGTATATACCTAATAACGGTCGCAATATCGCGGAAGCGGCTCGATGAACGTCGCTGTGATCCAGTCGGAGCCGGTGGACCGAATAAGAGCTTATCGATCCAATTTCCAGGGATCAACCGGTGAGAGCGCAGAACCCGCGCGGCACGCTGCTGATCGCGAGTGGATTAAGGACACCTTAAGACATCGACACGCGTCCTCTCGGACACGGTGCGCAGCCCGCCAAACCAACCGTCGCCCCTTTCCGACTCCTTCTTAACCGAATCTACGTCCGAACAATTTATCCTCGTCCCAGATTATCCAGATTCCAGCGTGAAAGGTGGGAGAAAAGTATCGTTTCCGCGATTTGAATCGCGCGATTCGATTGACCGGTGTGCATCGGTGGTTATTTCGCTAGGTCGCTTACCAGCGCGGCGGACCGGAATCTCGTCTGCTTAACGAGTATTTGGCTGCGAACACTGCGACGATTGTCATCGGTCCGTGCACTGGTATTTGCTCGTCGTCACTGGTCGCGTTACAACGGTCGAGCACGGACTTGATCGCGTATGCCATTTGTAATCCACCGGACAGCCTGTAATTTTTCGACCGTTCGTGTCGCGAACGTTGCACGCGAGTTTCGAGATTTCGCTGCTTCAACACCACTGTGTTGCGAATGCGAGTGCATTCGACAGACGAGAACGATCGACGACAGTTCGGCCTCTCGCTAGGCGGGGACTTTCGGCGACAGAGTATGCGGCGCGCAAGCCACGCGAGGCAAGAAAGCTTTCTGGTGGATAGGTTGTTGCGGCAAGAAAACGGTTTCCTGTCGTTTCTGCCGATGGCCGACGGACCGGTAACGTCTGCATGCACGCACACACGGCTGCGATATTTTCGTCAAACGTCCAAACCAATGTGTGTACCGAAGGGAGGAAAAGCCGAAAGGTGACGTTCCCAATGGAAATGCGACAGCGGAAAGAAGCACTTATACCATTATGGGAAACGCGTTTCAATTTTCCTTCCACCGTATATCGATCGACCGATACTTCTTTTTGCTCGTTAGAAGGTTAAGAGTGAGCATTCTCGCGACGAGGAAAATCGAGAAAAATGAAATTGTACGAGACGAGTGGTGGTCGCGTAAATAATGGTTATTGGTTGGAGGATGTCATCGGTACCGTTCGACGTTCGTTAACAAAACCTCACTTCCGTCGGTCCATCTATTTTGTCGCGAATCGAACGGCATCACCGGCGTTGTGTCTCTTTGTTTCTGCATCTCGCAACCGTGCGGCGCGCTGTCGAAACGATAACAAAAAAGGAGACAATGCGGGATGGGTGTCCAAGTACGCCGCTACCTTTTGTCAGCACGACAATCGCGGAATAGACGGATAGCCGTTCGATTCTAGCCCGATTTATCCAGCTGAATTAATATTAAACGCGTCGGTACATATCTAACGTTGATTTGCAGTTCGCAACAGGGTTCAATTGCTCTCTCTCCGTGATTCATTCCACGCAGGCTTCACCCCCTGTCTCTCCGATTCGCCGAGAAAGTCCGAGTCTATTAACTTGGAGATTACATTATAGGATACAGAGCCCTCGGGGGTAATGTACACGAAGAGAAATCTGGACGTTCAGGATTATACGCTTACCGTGTTAGCAAATGTATCCTTAACTCGAGTACGCCCGTCATATCCCTGTACATGCACGGATATCGCGCTATTCGATGCGCGTACCAAACTTTCTCGATTCGTTTCTTTCATCCTCGTCGCAAACCAGCCGGTTATCTCGTTAAGGTTTTCACCTCCTTTGCAGCTCTCCTTTGTTCCCTTCTCTGCTCGCCTTTCTGCTCGAGATATCGAATAAACGTCCTCTCCGTTTGCGCTCCACGGTATAAACTTACCGCCCTTTTGCCGGGCATAATAGCTTTAAGAATTTCGAAAAAATTGCCTTCACGGTGTAATAAGACGCGCGTGCTCGCATCTTTAATTAGACTCTTTTAGTATTATGCTTGAATTGCTCTTTCAACAAAGGACCTCGGACGCTTGCGAAGATAGAAAGATTCGTATCCCCTTGGGTATTACTCGAGCTTCGAGTCTCTCCTGTTCACGTTTATCCACCGGCTCAGCTTTCCACTCGTATTTCGCAGAGACGCGTGGTCGGTGATTCAACGACAATGTCCTACGGCCGAGTAACAATTTGACGGGTGATATCTTGGTCAGCGTTCGCGTCTC
>NW_017100225.1:716113-729102 GCF_001263275.1 Habropoda laboriosa | reverse complement strand
GGCAGGCCTTTTCCTGCCGTGGAATTTTCAATTTAAACTGGAATTCCGCACGGTAAGTCTCCGGCCGACTAAGGCCACTAAAACTTTATTACCAGCCCTAACCGGGTTTCCGGCGAATACGAACTTGCACACGTGCATACGGTGGACCATCGCGTATTACCGCACGCATGTCACTCGCCACTCCGACGTGGATTAAGCACGGATAATCCGGGATTTCGGTGTACGTAGTAGTACGCGATACCGACGTTCCTTCGCGAAAGTCGGCTGAACCGAAAACTCCTCCTTTTTCGACAACCGGATCCTACAGCGGCCGTGTAAACTCGATCATACGCGGTCCGATATTTGCGGACCGAGGCTGACCTAGATGTCGTCTACGCGGAAGGTTACCCGGGTTAGGCAAACGGGGGCGACAGTCAACTGGAAATTTTTAATCGATCCGGAAACCTCCGGTGAAGGTACCTATACTTTGTGTATTCGAGTTGCTCGCGAAAAGCGTCGCGACTATCGAGTCGAACGCCGCCAGAATAATCATCAGGTTACAAGGGAATTACTTCGTGTTTCCTCGAATTAAACGGCATTGCTCCAGCCTCCGAGAATGCGACGAGTTTGTACAAATCGGATAGTGTTTTCCTTTCCACCTTCAATTTCGAACGCTCAGCCGTTCGATTTTCCTAACGCGATTCTTACTCCCTGGTCGTACCGACGAATCACAAATTTGTCCGTTCGAATCGATCGCGAGGGAGAAGGAGAGAGAGAGAGAGAGAGAGAGAGAGCGTTTCGCAGTTTCGGGACGTGAACGAACAGTGAGAAGAAGTTGGCGAATTTGCCGTGCTCGAGCTTCATACGGTGTAAAACCGGCGCGGCGGTAATATAAAATGCGAAGTAAGCTTATGCCTCCGGGAGAATGAGAAAGTCGGAAGACGGGACACGTGCCTGCTCGCATTTCCGTCGCAATCCGATATTTCGGCTTTAATATTTACACGCAGAATAAACGGACCAGGTATCGCTGGCGGACGGGACGATTCGCTAGATGTTTCACTGCGTGATGTATCGCGCCTATGTTTCCTCGTTAATTTCCGGTCTAACAGAATTTCTATTCGTTCCTTTGAGTTACATACCTAAGTATGTAACTGCTCGGCACACACATTTCTGTTCGGGCCTGGCAGCCGTTTCTGCGGTCGCGGTGTCAACTCCCGCATGCGGTCGCCACGGCTTTGTTTTATTTGGCGGGGACTGCGTGGCTTCGTGCTCTGCCTACGGCATTACCGTGACGACCGAGCCATGCTTAAAGTCTCGTTGACATCGTTCCGGCCAGGACTCGACGCCGACCTCCAGGGGAAACCACGGGAAAAATCATTATTCGCGGCGAACCGGCCACGACACCCCCCCGGGATCCGTTGCTCAACACATGTCGAATTTTCGAATCCTCCGGGAAGGGGTATTTTGCGCGTATAAACAAACGCCGACGACTTTTATTCCTCGAAAGAATGAAATATAGAGACTATTGGATCTCGCACGCTTTATTTCCCGAAACGAACGCCACTATTTTTCACGTCTGAACAGTTTCAACGAAATCCTCTTGTCGACAAAAAGTGTAGTGGCAGTGCACTTCAAAAATGACTCGGTCGGTTTATCATAAAAAGTTAGCCGGCTTATTCCGCTGGAAATATTTGACAACGCCGATGAATACGAAAATTCCCTTACTCGGCCGATTCCTACAATTTGATATTTTAGAGAGGAGTGCTCGAGGTCGTTTCACCTCTAACCAGTGCGTACCTGGATGGATACGTGTATCGAAGTGTTTCCGTAGGAAGAAAGGAGGAGTGATCGGGAAGATGGGTATCGACGTTCCTGTCATTCCACGAGCCGGTTTAATGATGCACATTGGCAGCGTCAATCGAAGCAACGCAATCGGCATATCCTACGGGATACGGGATTACCGATACTCCCGTTGCGACGCGAATCATTAGTCACACACGAGGTTTCGCATTCAATTCTTCGCCCCTGTCGTCGGCAGCTGTACGCTTCGTTTAATTTTTTCCTTTGTCAATTTTTACCAACAATCCCTTCGTCGCGGCATTGTCCTTCCGAAGATCATCGATCTCGATCGTTCCTCCGGCTCGCTAATGAATCACGGTAATTACAAGCCGCTACCGACAGTAGTCGGCGATACATAAATTACGCTCGAGTCTCAGGCGAGAAGTGGATTTCAATGTTGACCCAAAAACCGCGAATGACTGCGCGTAGTCACTCAGAATGTGACGTGTACGTGAAGTGGAGGTCAATGAAACGGCGTACGGAAAAGGAGGGGGATTAAATCCGATATTTCAACCCTTTCGTAGCCAATGGAATACGTATGTCCCAGTTGAGTACTCGTAGAGAACTTCTTCTCGGTCTAGTAAGTATATCCGTTAGCGACGATAAATCGCTGGGTGAATGAGGGGAATTGCATCTGCATGTTGTACAAGGTTGTTACGAGGGAGCAACTGCGTTAAAACAATATCGTTTGCTCCGGGCTCTCGGTGAAATTTTTCGTGAAATGTTCAGAGAATTAGAAACAGTCGTCCACTCGTGCGCAATTTAGCAGCTACCTTTACGCGAAACGCTCTGAAGCAGTGGAACGAGCTAGTGTGTCTAAGCAGGTCATTAGAACGTTGGGCAACAGAGAGTATCCATGCAGAGATAAAAGCTCGGAGGTGTTTTTCGACGCCAAAAGTGTTCTCCCGCTACGGCGCGGCGTCGAGATTCCCGGTGTTTGAGAAAAAAAAACTCAATTTGCCCGATTCTTTTCACACCCAGCAGAGTTCCCTCGAAGGATCGGGGCGGCACATAAAATGCACTCCCCTTTCCTGCAACCATTTTCCACGCTTCGGAAAATCGTCGCGACGACACGCAGACTTTGCACGTGACACCGTGCTTTTCTCCCGACAAACGACATCGATAACCTTCTCGAACGGTGAAAACGAGGAAAGGATTATAGACGAGCGCGCGTCTCTTTATCGCCGCACTGTGAAAATGAATTTCTACGATAAGATCTAACCCGATCGACTGAGTCGTTCAACCGGATTTCGTCAACAATACCGCGTACTCGCGTATTATTCCTCTCCTCTTTTTTCCGACATCGACAACCAAGGACCGGCGACGGATCTACATATTTACTTGGGAGAACACAGGAAAATTTCTTCTCGTTTCACCGGTTTTCGCCGGAAACTGTCACTCCTGTCGCAGCGAAACAAACACCGCGATAGTGAAAAAACCCAGACGATTAATCTTGTCTAGGTATTTCAGCGAAGTGTGACGTCGGTGAAGTGATTAATACTGGGTGGATGTTAACTTAGTTTTGTTTCACGACGGACTGGCTATGAGCGACAGGTATCCACGATTTTGCCAGCGATTCCCTCATTTCTCACCCATTTCGCTTTCGACCTCTAATTATCGTTACTCGTCATAACTGTCAGCGTGCACTACGGCGAAAACTCTATAAACACGGCACGGACGTGCACGCACTCACGCACTCACGCACTCGATCAGGGCGTGACGCGTTCATCGAGGATATAGCGGCACTACGCGACGGGAGATAGCGGCATTCGTTTGATGTGATTTGGTCAAACGTGCGAGCCACTAGCACGAGAATTAATTAAATTATTTTCGAGCTCGGCGCGATTTAGTCGACGGCTACGGTAAACAGATTCTAATCACTTCGGTTCGATCAAATTTAAGCCGAATTAATTGCTGAAAGGTAGTACGGGCGCCCTTATCGCCACGCCGCGCGCCGTACGCAACGATTACGCCAAGCGTCCCCTTGCCAAGCCTTGTAAAACGACCAGCTATCTTCTGATTTAGCTGTATCGAGCAAACTGTTTACCACCCGCGATTCCAATTAAACGTACAAGTATCTCTGGAGAACTTTTCTAAAAGGTTCCCTTCTCCCGAATTGACGGGAAAAGAACCTCTCCATAGAGACCGATGACACGTTTTAATCCATCATACCGGCTCTCCAGCAGAAAAAGCTCACGTCAAGACGGCCGAATGCAATCTCAATTGCAGCGAGCATTCGCCAGGAATCGGCGCGCGCTTCGAAAATATGACGGTTAATCAAAGTAATGGTCGTTTTTCAAGTCGCGCGTGTCCTCGAATCCGAGGAAATTGGGAATCGCACTCCCCTTGATTACGGGACTAATAATTGACGATCTATGCAGAGGAGACCACCGCGATCGAACGGCCGGTTTAATTCGGTTCCCGGTGATTTCGTTGTTTTCGCGGTCCGATTGCCACCGGTGTCCAGCGGGCAGAGCGCGAGCGTGAGCGAACGAGAGAAAAGAAATAAAAATCTCTCTCGATCGAAATAACGCAGCGTTTTCACCGGTAACGCGTTCGTCACGTGTAAAGTTTAAACAGCTTCCGAGCGTTATGTTAATCCCTTTTGTGCTACATGTGTAATTAGATTTTCAGCGTCGTTCGTTTCACGCGAACGCCCGTTATTTCGACCATTCCGGACCGCGTCGAGTTCGATGTTAAACAGAAATCGATCGATGCGCTTTTATGAATTTGTTTACCAAAGTGTTTCCGCGTGTAAAACGGTGGGTGGGCGAAATCGTTTGTAATCGCGAAAGGTTAACCAACGGCTCGTTAATTGACAACGGTGTGTAACACTCGACGAACCTATTAATCGAGCAAGTCGAAAATCTTAGGAGGATCCTTTGCGTACTCTAGGCGAAGGAGTAAGTAGGTAAGCGACCTCTGAAACGTAATGTACCGGTGTAGAGGTATACGCGGTTAAAAATGATCCGCCATCCATCTCGTTGCATTGTTTTGCTCGTTAACGGGACGGGAAGTGTTTTGATTAATGATAAGAAAATTGCGGCGTGGATAGGCGCATCGGCAAGCTGTTTCTCTGTCGAAAAGCCGGTGCACCCTGTTCTAAGCTTATTGTTCAACGGAGTCGATCGATAACGCAAACACGTTTTAGCTTCTCAAATTGTTGGTTTACGATCGGATTAACGATCTTAGGCTAACGAGTCACGCTATAAAACTTGGTACAGCTCCATCAATGTTTTATCGTCTAACTTATCTTACTACCTCGTCGTTTAAAAACAAGAAAATCATCGAGAGGAGAGAAAAAAGACGGAGGCAAGGAGAGGAGTGTTAAATTTTGTAGCGTTCGTAAACGAGACGCATCGATCTCGTGCTCCGGGCTTCCCGAGAAACTTTCCGATGTTTTATTTGAATTTAAATATCGACTTTGAACAATTCCGAATTATCATGGCCCCCGGCAATTCTTGATCCTCCATCTTGCACGAAAGCTTATTCTCCTTCGCCGACTTTAATTGCCCCGACCTGACCACCTCGTCGGTATTGATTCGTTCGACTTCCTTCTACGTCGTTCCTCCTTTTAAATAAAACAACGTTCGCCTACTTCAAGTCGATTAATTAACAAAAAAAAACGATATTGTATGTATTTGGAAAAGACCGTCCCTCTTTTTCATCTGTCTGCGTGGTATCTCCACGCACATCCCGTTTCTCCTTTTTCTCACGCCGTATCACGAAGCCTCTTACTCTTCCAGTGGATGCATCTCTCCTTTTTCCCTTGGTTTTCCAGCCTGGCTTCTCGCGGCCTCGCGCGTCCTAGATTTCAACTCTAACAATAAGTGGAAGACGTCGAGTCGCGACGGCTCGAAGAGTTTTACGGTGCTCGGTCGAGGTGCCAAGCGACTTTTGTTTCTGCATCTACCAGATGCATTATTGTGCCGTTCAAGCGAAATCCAGTCCACGAAATATGTACTTCGCTTCGTCGTTCCTCGAGATTCCACCTTGGTATACCCGTCGGCTGCTGTTTCAGCGTTCGCGTTATTGCATCCGGGCGCACGCAACCCCTCCGTGGCTTGGAGAAACTTTACGCGTCCATTATCGCGCAACGCACCGTAATACATGCATATATACGTACATGGTATATATCGAACATCGACGCACTAAACAGCTCACTCTACGACCGTGTCTAGCACACCCTCGCTCCTGACTTTGTCCGTGTAACAACGAAAATCACACGTGTGTACCACCGGTTTATTATTTATTCCTCAGGAATAATTGATTCCGTCAGGATAATGTCGAAAACTATTCTCTCCCCGCAGTGCTCTTAACGCCGAGGGGCCCTTTTTCCAGGCTCCGACATGTGAGTTTCGAACAGCTCCGGTACCAATCTGGAGAATTGGTAGAGTGTTGGAATGGGGATTCCTCCTCACAAGGGCCCTGTACCCCTTGAGGGTATCTCAATCGCACGCCCCAGTAGGCCTCTCGGTAGTAGACCGCACGTTAAACTGCAAACTGATAGTGCTCTTAACGCGTCCTTACATACGAGCCTTGACGCCCCTCTCTTGCCTTCGGGAAACCGTGGCGCAAGTGGCTGGGTCCTTACCTGACCCAGCCCTTAGCGCGTGGGGGAGTCAGGGTATTGGGATCGGGTTTCTCCGCAGACCGAGAGGTCTCTTCTCCCGATCGACCCGAACAACAGGGATTTCGTAGGAAACTCTGGTAATTGCGATGAAAAAGGAGAAAGGAGGGCGGAAGTGGAATTGGATCCTTGGAATATAAACTGCGTCAGCGTAGATCCTTGCTATCGTTGATAACGTGATTACGAGGACGCTTCAATTGCTACTAATTACCGTGAAATCGATCGGCCCTGAACCCGGTAAAACGGGTTTAAGGTTATGAGAGTTTGGGAAAAAGAAGCGACTGATTGCGAATATCAAGCATAGGGGACGTGTGCGTTTAAGCTGACATTCTCCGTCCTCCGTTCCGTCTTTTTCTCCTACGATTCACGTTCGGAATATTCAACGGTGGAACATAGCCGACGGATATCAGGTAAATCACGTAGCCGCGAGTCCCGGTGCTTAACTTCGCTCCGACGCAATTATATAGGTCGTTGCTATGTAATATGGATTGCTCGGTGACGTAGACCGGGCTGGAAACTCGCAGGTATCGGAGATAGGTGCAATCATAGGGCGTTATTTTACCAGACGCGTGCTTCCTGTTCGCGTATTCTGCGGCTGTTTAAACGATAATCACCGGTGACGTAGGTTCAATTTCAGACGAAATTAAACCTTTGTCGCTTCCAATTGCACCGTTTGATTTTCGCGCGGGCACGTGCTTTAGTTGTGTATCGATCCGTTGTGCTTTAACGACGTCGAACGAACCTGTAAATAAACGCGTCCCGAAAGTGGAACCAAACGAATTTATCCATCCGATGGATATGGCCGAACCGCGCACATAGGCGGGAAAGTTTGATCGACGCGCGGTTACCGAGCAGCCACTTCTAATTATATCTATGCATACTTAATGCGCGTTCATAATGCAACGACGCGTCGTTTGAGGGTGGTCTCGGCGCGGGGGTAAATTTCCGCGGGCATTTCTGGCCGGGCTGCGTTTTACTAGGATGCATAAGACCTAACGCACAACGCCACGCCACTTGGCGCACCAGGAAGCTGACAGCTCGCCGCTAATGCTATTCATAGTTGCCGATACCTGGTGCCGGCGCCGGCGCCACCGTGTGCACGATAGAATTTCCTTTGCGCTAACCGACAGGACGCCGCTTTAAAAATTTCACTCGGTCGCTTCCCAAGGAAATTTCACCGCGCGATAAAACGCCAGCCGACTCTATTTTTTACGGATTCCTTCCAATCTCTGTAACCGCTCCGCTAAAAGCTTTACCGGGTCTCGTTAAAACCGTTCGCGAAATCGCGTCACATGCAGGTAGTCACCGTCCAGAAAGCTGCGTAACGTCTTTCGCGTTTGCCTCGCGATCGATAATCGCGCTCTGGAATTTTAACGATTAATCGGAGAACGAGTGTTACGGTAGGAAGATGTATGTACAGTCAGCTGCCGCGAACAACGATCCTTTCGGATTTCGTGTGAACGCAGCCTCAGAGTTGAACACCTGTTGGCGCCGCGAATTCCAGATGCGAGGAATATCAATTAGCGGAGCAAGGATGATCGCCGCTTATGAATATTTCAGAGGGGATGAACGGAGGAAGGGGAAAATTTACAAGTAGATCCCCTGCCCTGTTACGGGCCAGCTTTCCCCCAAAATTTCACCGCTCGAATACTTACCGCGAATAAGACGGTGAAGAAATTGAAGGGAAAGCGAGCGTGTTGCGAAGTGAAAAAGAGTCCGAAAACCGCATTTCGCGAGAATTTCCCTGCCTCCTGGATGGCCTTTATTCAGCTGTCTCTGACCGAAAGGGAAGAGAAACGTTTGCTGCCGAGCCGCAAAATAAGAGCATCACGCTCCGGGGCCTCGTGCATCTGTTCCCCACTTTGCATAATATTCCCCCGAGGGCATAGAACGGTTTTCCTCCTTTACCAGTCCGCCCCCGTCTATCTTTATTTTCCCCGGCTCGTTTGTTTTGCTCGTCCTTTGGAAACGATTTCGCGAAATACTGTATCGCTTTTAGGCAGGTTCGCGCGTGTTCATCGGGTACACGTTGATAAATCAGCAGCGCGTTAATGCCTGGTTAATTGCTACACATACCGGGCAGAGTTACGTGGTCGATTAAACTCGGTTAAATTCGCCAGCGAGGCTAGGCTCTTTCGCCGTGCTAGCTCGGACTATTTTCATTATTTACAGCAACCGTACAGGGCCAGACTTTTTCAACGGGCATTATCAACGCAGACGATTCTTTTGAAACGTACGCCGCAACCCGTGCGTCCGGCAAACCTGACTAAATTCAATTAACCCCGCCGTGCCGCCGCTGCTGCGTTTCCTGCGGCAAGGAGAACATCCGCCGTGAATCAGGTCAATTTAAAAGCCTTTGTTCGTTTAACGCGAAATTGTTGAATATTACCGACATCGGCCACCGCCGGCTAAAGGAGTAGCGCAAATGAGAATACGCGATCATTACCGTTTAACAAAGATGCAGCAGTTTCGTTTCGTTGGCGTTTCGTTCGCGTTTACCACCGGACGAGCGGCGCGGCGAATCCCGTCGAATCGAACTCGGTCCTTCTCCACGAGGAGAATCCACCAACGGCCATTTCGCAGGGATTACTTCAATTTTACGGTTCGACTGATGAAATAGCGTCCAACGTTCCGAATAGGGATTAAAAATTCGGAGGCTTTGTTTGATCAAGGAAAAGCGACAGAAAGAGAGCGAGCGAGCTCTGAAAACAGAAATCACCGATTAGAAGGATGAAGCGTATGAAACGCAAACAAGTATGCGCTTGCGCGGCACCCAGGGAAAATATTTACGCTTAATCCGATCGATCCGTATTTCTCGAAATAGACGGAAAGATATATGCATACACACACACACACACACACAAAAAAAAAAAAAAGAGGAGAATGGTACGCGTGACAGCGAAAACGCTTTGAACGGTTGAATCGAGCTGAAGTACATACATACGTATATTGTCAGCGCGTAAACGCGAATACCTATTCCTTTGGGGACCTATATATATATACATTTATGCATACATATGTACACCGCGCGATTTGTTCGTCGATTCTTTGCGGCTTCCGCTCGGTGTAGCTACCTTTCTAAGGTTGCGCAATTCTTCGTAGCAAAACGTTGCTTTCAAATTCACGCCAGATCTTTTTCTTTCTTTTCCCTTGCAAATTTCCCTTTAAAAGTAGGCGAAAGAGCGAACAGCAAACCGATTGTGGAACGGCGAGTGAAATTAATCATTTTACGCGAATGATTTCGCGGTTTCTCACTTTGATCTGCTCTTCGTTCTGGGCGGCGTTAATGAGCTGCATCCGAGACAGAGGCAAAAGTGTATGAACGCGTGCACCCGCTCGCAACGGTCGTAATTTATGCACAGATCGGTGCGTATTCGGTGAAACGATCTTTCGATCGAGCGTACAAATTGAATTGTAAGTACTCTGCTACAGAGTGTATGGAAAATAAACTCGTGGAGACCGCGAGGCATTAATCAAACGAGCTTTACCTCCGGTACGATTAATTCGTATCGCCACGCTGTTTGATGTCCCGAACGGGAACCGCGGAATGCTTTCGCGGCGGTACGAGCTTAATCTACAAGACTCTGGATTAACGAAAGGAAACGAAAGAAAATACGTGCTCTATCGTGGAACACGCGCGATTTACGCACCTCCGTCGCAAATAAGTAGGTACATATATACGTGTCATTCTCTGGCAAACAATTTCAACGATGGAAAGTTTAAATACTGCCGGGAGAATTATTCCAATTATTTTACAGCAAGATTAAACCGGTTCCTTGTTGCGTTTAACCTTCTTCGACCAAGAAACCGTGCCTCCCGGTTTACGAACGTCGGCGTTTGTCGTTACTCGAAACAATTTCGTACTAACGAAATTCTCCCTTCCCCGTGACTCTGTGGTCGCACAATTCTCGAACGGATTAACGTTTTAACGTTATGTGACGATTTTCAAGCGAAGCGACAGCTCTAAGAGTTGAAACGCGTTGCAGCTGTAAGAAGCGCGTGGATAAAGCGTGCGAGCGAACGCAAACTTATCGCAAAGCGATGCATCGGTCCGCGAGTGTTTTGCGGGCGAAGAACTCGAAAAAAATTGGTCGTATCGCGTGAAAACGGCAAATATACGTGCTATCGTAGCACAGAAATGCATGTTGCATCTTATCGCTCGGCTAATTTCGAACGCAGCCCCCTTCGAATTCCATTTCGCAGCTGACAGTTCAATTTCTTGAAACGACGACCCCTTACGCATCGTTCCCGAACAAAGGAAGCAATTTCCTCGGTTCTACCGTAATTCCACGGGGGCAGAGGAACGTTCAGACGTGAAGAAGGACTTATTAGCGGTGTTTATTCGGCGACTGTTCGGAGAATTTGCGTGGAGGGAAAAATAGGAAAGACGAGGGATGGACAGCGAGCGGATCGAGCGAAGGCAGGGGTAGGACCGTTCGTAAAACAAACTGTCGCTACGCGAAGTGGATGCTTTTAGCTGGGCCGATGCGGCACGGCGTGAAGCAACGGGATTGAATTTCTTGCGGTCGTGTCCGTTTCTGTTTCGCAGCTCGGAGACAAAAGTGGAATTTAAAACTGACTCGGGGTGAAAGCGTCACGCGAAATACGACTGCTTCTGGAACAATTTCCATTAGGATGATCAGCAGCTCTCCCTCTTCGTCGCGAAACGAATGTCGAAGCACCTTCTCCGCCCCAGTGTCCCACACCTCTGCGCTATATCTCAGAAATTACGCTGGCGTACGCGTTCGCGGCTAGCAGTCCCGATCGAGTATCCGCGGCAAAGTTGAAAACCGTGTCCGTCCCGGTACGACTAGTTTCCCTTTCCAAGATTGGATCGGCCCCCGCCGATCATTTTTCACGCTGCTAAAAGAAACCGAGCCACTCTACGAGAACGATTCAAATTGAATCGGAATTGAGCGGAGCTTCCTTCAAATATTTGCTCGGTGTAGTCGTGGATCGAAAACGGCCAGGAGAAAACTCTCTACCTGTTCTCGTTCTCCCGTCGATGAAACGACGATTTACGACGGTTTGCGACCATAGTCGCACAATTCCCCCCCTCCGTGGAGTATCGAACGATACGTATCTAGCCGCGTACGGGTTTCGAGGAGATCTCGAGTCCGAATAACGCGGAGGACACGGTTCTTTTCATGAATATTTCACAGGGAAGCGCGCCTTGTTCAGAACTGCGACGGTGCTTGTCGTATTTCTAGTTTTTAATGCCCCATAAAGGGGGAACCTTTATCCCAAGTTTTCCCTTTTCACGAGCGCGAATATCGCATACCGACAATAACAATCGCGCCAGCCCTTACGGTCTATTATACGTCCGATTGGGAATTCATCGTCGCTCTATTGTCCAGGCCCGGCGCTTAACCTTCGCTCCTCGCGTATTTCAAACGTGAAATTCTATTTACCGTGCCTTTTTTTTTTGCGTATAACGATTTCACAGTGCGTTTATCGCTATTCGACTTCTTCGAGCACAAAGTTGTTTCGACGTCCTTTATCCGTGCTACTCGGTGTTGAAAATTTAAAAAAATTGCAGTACGCGTTCACTGGGAGTCGCGTGCCGTCGAAATTCTGCCAACGGCGTCCACACAGTTTCGAGCTTATTTTTCGCGGCGTTCATTTCCGCACGACGTTTTTTTTCTACCCCGCCGTTTGGAGAAGACGAGCGTTCTACACGCGTGAGAATAAACAATACAGCAGCAGCTGTTGGTCAAAATTTTACTTGACGGCTAGGCAGCCGGGCAGCGGAACGTAGAACTCGCTCTCGCTCCCTCTCGGCGTACAAATTGCGTTTGCCCGGGCTAACGCGTGTCCCGGCCGGCTGTCGCAGAAAATTGCTCCGTCCATCTCGAATTGCTGCGCCCGCGACGTCGCTAAAATGACTCTTCTCTCGACACGCAACATCCACTCGAATAAAAACTACCCACAGGAGGGGAGAAAGTTAGTTCCCAAGGGGACAATTTAAAAACTGATAGAGGACCGGTGGTTGGTATGCGAACGTGTACTTGTACACGCGTAGACGTAAAACGCGAACGCAATTTACGCGGGATAAGTACAGCGAAAAAAGAAATTTTCCTCAGCTGTGGCGGCTCAAGGTATCGATACCGAAGCTATATCCTCGGCCTCCGCCTTAATCGAAATTTTAATGGAAAGATCACAAAGTTCGCTTCTGCATGTATTATAGTATGTGGCTGCTTCGAGCGGCAATCGTTTCAACGAGGATCACGCGAAGAGAAAGGAAATGGAGCCTGTCGAGAAGCGAAGAGGAAAAGGGAGAGTGAGAAAGAGAGGCGAAATTCCATCGGACCAATTGTTAATTATCTGTCTGCGCATGAAATCCACCGTGATATACTGTATAGGTATACATATACAGCTGAGAACGACGGAGGGGAATATCGATCAGCCTGGATATTGAAATTTACGTTAACGGATATTCCAAAGTGAAACTGTCACATTACGTGTGAAATTGTTCGTTTGGGGGAGATTAAGAGGGACGAAAGGAGCGCGTCGAAAAGTGAGAAGATTCAGGGTGAAACCC